>NW_007744501.1:10837-14539 GCF_000696425.1 Galeopterus variegatus
CCCTTCCAGGTGAATGACGGAAGACTTCCCGGAGGAGGTGGCCAGGTCCGGACGTGTGGGCCACGGTTTCATGGGGGCATTCCAGACAGAAGGAAGAGCTTAGACAAAAGCAAGCAGCTGCCTTCTATGTGAGGAAGGACAGGAGAAGAGAAATCAGGAAGAATGACTTCTTGGGAAACCCAGTGGTGAATATACATAGCAACCAGGGAAATGAAATGGAGACCAGAGTGAGCTCTCCTTACACCCACTGCACTGGTGAAAGATAAGAAATCTGACAATATGGTTTGGCGAAGACTCTGAACCGCTCACCACAGTTGGGAGCGTGATGGGAACAATGGAGCTTTGTCTGGCCAAGTTGCCTGTTCATGTTCTCATAACCCACGACTCCATCCCCAGGTGCACACGTGCTTCGGGCGATGCATACAGGAATGTTCTCAGCAGCCCTGATCATGACAGCAAAGACTGGCAACCACCCAAATGTTTACTGGCAGGGAAAGGGGACAGGAATCGAGGGTTCGTCATGCAGCGGAATCCTGCACAGCAACAAGATGAGCCACAGAAAGAAATGGTGTTGTGGTCCCAACCCTTCCTAAATCCATCATGTTGCCTAGGGGGATAGAAGGTGCCAGTTGCTCCAGCCAGGCAGGGCTCCCTTCTGATGCACCACTAAAACCAGAAAGGCTGGGTGAGGGTAGGGTAGGAGTGGAAATGGGGTGCTGTGGAGACACTGGCGATGCCCTTCCTGGACCCCTCTTATTGTCCCACCCCAGCTACTATGCACTTCCGTGGCTTACACCTGGGCTCCCGAGCCCCTCAGCACCTCAGGGGAGAGCCCTGGGGTTTAGGCGGCTGTGGCCACTCCCTGTGGCAGCAGGAAAGCTCAGCCCCCTCTCCCTAAGCCAGGACAAAAGGAGGCATAATTTACACCTGAGAGCTGCCTCCAGTCCTGCCTGAGCCAGGGCTTCCCTGAATCTCAGCTCCTTCCTCTCCCTCATTCCCGGCCTGGGTTGCTCCTCTGAGAGCATTTGAAACTTTGACTCAGCAACTGTGGAGGATATTGACATTCATGAGATAGAAACAAAACACATGTATTTCACAGGGCCAAAGCCTATAGCATAGAAGGACCGACGTCCTGTAGTGTAGAGGACCAAAGTCCTTAGTTTAAGCCAAAGCCCAAGTCTTGAGAAAAACACGTAGAAATGCTAAGATTAGGAAAGACCAGAAAACTTTCACAGGACTAAAGCCTTTGCCGCAGACAAGAGAACTGAGCACAGTGAAAAGTGACTGCTCTGGGGGCAGTTGCCCTCGGTGCAGCTAAGCCTAGATGCTGGGGAAGTATGTGAGCTCAAATCCTCAAGGACATTCTGCTAGTCAGTGGTGGAGGGACCTTCCACAACTCGCCCTCAACTGTTTCTTTGAGTTTCTTGGGGAGTTAAGCGCTGCTATGGTGATTATCTCATTGTTTCTTCTTGTACGTCACATAGCTTAGTTTTATGACTCCTGTTGATGGTAAATTGCTTGAACTATTTTAAGTTACACCTGCTTTAATGAAGATTGTCATGTAGCCAGTTTGTTTATGTTTTCACTATGACTGACTAACCACCTGTGTTTCTTCTGTAACTTTCTTTACAATAAAAAACTGAAGCAAAACCTGACTCGGGGCTGTGCCTGGGCTCTCCTTTCTGGAAGGAGTTTTCCCTGGGTGCAGCCCATTCGGCTCATTGCTCTGAATACATGGGCTCTGAATCATCTTTTGCATCTCTGTCACTCTGAGAGAGGTGACAGCAACCATTTCTGGGGGAAGTCAACCTAAGACGGGTACTTTTTTATCCAAAGGAAAGTGAGCAGAGACTGAGCCACACACCGACAGATGGCAAGAGGAAGGGTCGGGAGAGCTGGATTTTACAGACTTGGAGAAATCGCCAGAACTCTCAGACTTCAGCTTCCTCATTTAAAAACAGAAGATGTGATGAGGCAGTGCACAGAAGAGACGACTCTGAACAGCCAGAAACATGTGCGCATGTGGGCAGCATCCCAGAGAATCAGAGAAACATGAAACATTGTCATCTGTCCGATGGCAGGGATCAGAGACGATGTCATCCCCAGCGTCAGCAGGGTGTGCAGAGAGGGGCCCCCTCCTCCTTTATTGATGGGAGTGTAAATTGGTGCAATCTCTTTGGAGTTTGTATTGCAGTTATATCTATAAAAACATTAAATCCAGCAATTCCACTTATACGAATTTAACCTACAGTAATACTTGCACAAGAATTAAAAGAAATGTGTACAAATATGTTTATTATAGCACTGTTTGTGATGTGTGAAATTGTAAACAACCTAAATGCCCTTCAGTTGGAGAGTGGTTAAAAATGACAGGTGAAACCTGTAAAGGAATACTACACGGCCATGGAGAAGCACGTGCTAAGGCTCTGGGTACTGGAGAAGAAACTTGCCCTTGATTTATTAAGTGAAAAAAGCAAATTACAAAGCAGATGGACAGTGAAATACTGTTTTTGCAAAAATTATTGCTAAACATAAATATAAATTTGCGAATGCATAGGACACAGCCTGGAAGAACGTACACTAAACTGTTTTAACTGTAGTTACTCTTGGAAATGAGGCTGGGAATTCTCCAAGTAGCTTTCGGATTCTTTTGTGGCATTTCAGTGTTTTTAAGAGCAGGAGTCACTTCTGTCATTTTTTTATTTAAAAATTTTAAATAGCAGTAATTTAGTGCCTATTTCCTAGGTCCTCTGCTAAGAGTCCTGTATAAATCAGGGTTCTCCAGAGAGACAGAACCAATAGGATACGTCTGGAAATATCTGAGTGGATTTATCAGGAGAATTGGCTCATGTGATTGTGAAGCCTGGGGAGTCCCATAATAGGCTGTCTGCAAAGCGGATGCCAGTAGCACGACTCAGCCCAAGGCTTGTAGCCCCAGAACCGGGAAGCTGATGGTGTGATTCTCAGTCCAAAGCCAGAGGCCTGAGAGCTGAGGGGGCCACTGGTGTGAATCCTGGAACCCAACGGCTGAAGGGTCTTGAGTTCTGATGTCCACGGACCTGAGAGAAGAGGGTGTCCCACCTCCAGTGGAAATAGAGCTAGAGACTGTCCTTTTCCTTTGTTTTTGTTCTCTCCGGGTCTCCAGTGGACTGGATGGTGCTTACCCATATTGAGGATGGATCTTTGCCACTCAGTCCACTCAGGCTCACGTGCTAATCGCTTCTGGAGCACCTTCATAAACATACCCCAAAGTAATGCTTTACCAGGCTTCTATATATTCCTTCATCTAGTCGAGTTGACACCTAAAATTAACCATCACAGGTCCCACTACAGATTACGCTGTCTAGTCCTCACCAACGCCCTATTGAAGTAGGAATTGCTGTGAACCCTGCTGTGGATTGAATGTCCTCCCCAAACTTATTGAAGCTCAAATCATGTCCCCCCAAATTCCAGGTATTGGAAACTTGTCCCCCACTATGACTGTTAAGAGGGTGGGAAATACTATTACGGTAATTGAAAGGCGGAGCATTGAAGAGGTGATTGGATTGTAGGACTGTGTAGTAGTGAATGGATTAATAATGGTGGCTTTAAAAGGAGAGCACGTAAGAGTCTGTCTCTCTCCTCCACCACTTTCTGCCAGGTGAGACCCCTGCATTGCTGTAAAGCCACCACCAAAGACCCTCTCCAGATGGGCTCCCTGGA
>NW_007744501.1:15180-15394 GCF_000696425.1 Galeopterus variegatus
AGCTGCCTCTGCTCTCCCTTCATGGCGGCCTCCTCCCCCCAACACCAAGGACCCGGGGGATTCCTAGGACCCCAGTTCAAAAACCACTGAGCTAGGTGTCCTTGGAGACCCCGTCTCTTTTTTGACATGCCAGGATTCTAATAACAACACTTGCATTTAAAGGAACTGAAAGGGGAAAAGATGAAAGTGTGTCACTGGGCAATTCAGAACCCAG
>NW_007744501.1:16122-16508 GCF_000696425.1 Galeopterus variegatus
GACGCATGAGTCCTGTTGCTCAGTGGTTTCCAGCCCTACTTTCCTGGTGGTGATGCCTCAGACTAGGAGGACAGTGGCCTGTCCCCAGTATGTGAGGGGAAACACAGCAGTGAACTTGGGGGTCTCAGAAGCGTCCCTTGGAAAATGCTACCCCCAGACCATGAAGTGTACACAGGTGCCATTGGGACCAGCATGGCAAGCAGTGGGAGCCTGGGGGGCGGGCAGGAAGAGAGAGCATGACCTGAGCTGGTGAGAGAGGGTGGGGGCCACATGGGGACCCGCCGTCTCTATGGAGGCTGAGGAGCAAAGAGAGAAAGGTCACCCAGGAGGAAGAGTCCATTGCTGAGGCAGGAGGAGGCGGCAGGTGAGAATGCCCACCCCTCCCA
>NW_007744502.1:0-6143 GCF_000696425.1 Galeopterus variegatus
GAGAGATACTTGTAAGGCTATGAAATAAATTATTAAAAATTCAAAGATCTTGGTAATTTTGAAAATTCTTTGGTGTTAGAGAAGTCATGTTATTCCCTGTCAATATTTTCTTCTCTTTCTCTTGCATTTCAAGTATAAAAAAGGGAAAGGAAGAACTCTTAAGTCAAAGTTTCTGTTAAGTTTAAGAATATTTTAAAACATTTCTTTATTTAATATAGTTCACTTCAAAATTAAGATTTTTTTAAAACACAAAAAAACAAGTCAGGCATCCAGTGAGCAAAACAGGTATCAACATTATTCACAAAGTAAGATGACTGAACTATATACTTCACAGTTATGATAAATACCAATTAGGTATAAAATATATATATATTTTTGGTCTTTTTTGTGACCGGCCACACTGCGCTCAGCCAGTAAGCACACCAGCCATCCCTATATAGGATCTGAACCCACGGCGGGAGCGCTGCTGTGCTCCTAGTGCCACACTCTCCCGAGTGCGCCACAGGGTCAGCCCAGGTATAAAATATTATTAAATAAATGTTTCTTACTTTTCCCATTAAATTCAGTCAGTTCCCATTTTATACATTATATGTTCCTAGAAATATGAATTTTGTATTGTGCTGTTTTTCCTTGAACCATCTTCATCCAAAATCACTACAATTATAATTGCAAAGGAAGGTTTCACCTTAAAAATAGTATTAAAAGCCACACTTAAGAATCCCACAACCAACTATTAAGAAGTATTTTGTCCTTGTCAATCCATAATCCATGTGTTTTTAGTTTCTCTATATAACCCAACACATAGAACAAAACCAGCCCAAAGCCTCACACATCATGTGAGATTCAATTTCAAAAAATACTGTTTCAACTGAAAGGCTGAAAAGCACCTTAGGCTTAACATATTGTCATCACAACCCAAAGTAGATGAAACATTTCTATTTCTGAAATACAAAACGTTTCCCCCACCCTAGTTTTAGCATTAAAAGTAATGAAACCTATATTCTAAAACAAATCTAAAGTTGTTAATGTTTCAGAGACTGAAGAAAATTGAGGCTGTCAATTTAAAGTTTTAACTGGCATTTACATATATTTTTCTAATTTAATAAACTAAAACACAAAAAACAATAACAAATATAGCAAAAGGTGGGAATAGATTAAAAACAGGCAGAATCAATAAGTACACAAACAAATGTAACAGGAAATTTTATTTATTTTTATATAACAGTACTGTATATGTTTTTTAAAATCACTGTTTTATGTCAATAGGGCATCATCTCCAGTGACAAAATGGTAATTAAACAGCACACAAAAACAGCTTTACTGAAAACAGCCTTGAAATAAATGTGTGAAGATAAAAAGTAATAGGAACAGAGAGAAACAAAATGTGCCAAAGTTTAGGGCACTGTCAGAATCAGGAAACAATAAATAAACATAATAAAAGTTTAGAGTTTTGGTCAAGATGGTGGAATAGACGGTCCGCAGCGTCACTCTCTCCCACAATTCAACCAATTTACAACTATAAAAATTTAACAACAGCCAAGCTGGGGCCGCTAGAGCTCAGGGGAAGAGGAGGAGAGACCTATGGAGTTCATGAAGGCGGGAGAAGCCACAATGAGAGAGAAAAAACTGCTTGGAACGTTTCCTGCCACTGCTGCTTTAAGGCTGGAGCTGCTGAGCACACAGCCGCTGCTGTGCCCTTCAGATGGAGTTGCTTGGACGTGGCAGGGGATAAGGGGGCCTTGGCGGCTCCCAGGACAGCAAGACCACTAACAGGGTTCCCATGGACCCACACAGGAGCATGGAGCCAGAACAAATGAAAAATGGAGCCATTCAGAGGCCAGTGAGTCATCACAAGGGCCCAGCACAGAGCCCATCCCATGGGAAGTGTTTATAGCACAGGTGGTGGTGGAGACAGGCCTACCAGGGGAACACTGGGACATAGCAAAGTCAGCTGATCCGCCCACCAATCAGCACAGGACCACTCAGAGGAGACTGGTCAGGAATACAGAATTGCACAGAGTGCAGTTTGATGAAAAGACTCAGGCCCAGATCAAAGTTTTGACACAACCCAGGTGCACCCAGTCTCTGGAAAGCTGGAAGTACCAATAATGTCAACCATTAAACACTGAGCTGCACAAAAAGCCTTCCCTAGGGAAATAGCAGCAAAGCAGCAATTTAGCTCAACCACACAGTTCAAGTACTAGTTCCCACAGGAATTTCCCCCATTTTAGAAGTAAGCAGAGGACAAAAAATTACTTCTGGCCCAGGCACACCACCAGCACCTCAGGCCCTCCAGGGGACCTGAGGCTGGAGCTGGGGACCAGACCCCACCCCCACAACCATGCACACCCCAGAGCTTCAGGGCCCGCCCAAGGACTTAAGGCATACAGCCGAGGATTGGACACCACTCCCACATCCAGGCACACCAACAGTGCCTCAGGGCCCCACCTAGGAGCCTGAGGCATGGATCTGGGGACCAGATTCCCCCCCCCCGCCACCCACAACCAGGCACACTACCAGCACCTCAGGGCCCTGCCCAGGGCATGGATCTGGGGACCAGCCCCCCACACACACACAACCAGGCACACCATCAGCACCAAGGAGCATGCCAAAAACATCATCTCTGTGAGGGTGGCCCACCACAGTAACCATGGCTGCCGCAAAAGTGGCTAGACATCACAACCACCACGCAGATGGCCCACCAGCCACTAGAGTGCATTGACACTAGAAGAATCACCAGCAGAGACCAAAGAAAAGAACAGGATGTCTCTCTCCACAAAGACCATTCCAGAGTGACAGAAGAAGCATCTGCCCTATGATAATATTGGGGGACCCGAACACACCTCTCAGCATTGGACAGATCATCTAGGCAACAAATCAAGACTAACCATTATCCTTTCAGAGGGAGAGAAGAAATCTAGGGTTATCAGTGGTGGGAGGGTGGAGGGAGGGGGAGTAGGAAAGATTGGACAAGGGGCATAAAGAATAAGCACAATTTGTAACAATATATATACTAGTAATATTAATTTGATCAACATATGTCAACATTGAATCCCAAAAGTATGTATAATCAACTATGATTCAATAAGAAAATAATAATAATAATAATAATAATAATAAAAGTCAAGATAAATTACAGGTCACCTGAAATTCCAAGTTAATGATTCATTCCCACGAGAATAAAATTTGTCAAATTTTTTTTGTTTTAATCTTCCTAAATCTTGGAAAAAAGATCTCTCTCTCTAAGTGATAACACAACTTCAAGATATGGCTTTTATTACCCTAGCCCAACTAAAACTAAATACCTACAGTCCCTTTCAGGCCAGCAGCTATGTCTAATAAGTGTGGCTCTTTGGACTTCCCCTCTTCAGGCATCTTCCCTTTTTCCATTACATTCCTCTTATCTGTACCTGTAACGTTTCCTGCACTTTGTCCCTTAGATGCTAAGAAGTACCTGGGCAACAGCCATTTATAACAACACTAATATCCATAATAATTTATTATTTCAGGAAGCTACACAGATTCCTACGTGTGTACTGACTTGCCCTTTGAGATTAACTGGCTGTTTTTTAAAATGAGGTAAGTGGAAAAAACAATAGAATAGCAGATATTGCAAATGATCAGGTTACAGTTAAGTTGCAACTGGGCCTTTTAAATTCCCATTGGCAAAAATGTGACATTAAAATAATAGAATCTTAAACATTAGTATTTAATAGAAGAATGCTAACATTAGTATTTAATAGAAGGATGCTACATGTCTACATTAAATCTGAAGAAAGGTAAAACAACTTAAAATAAAACTTCTACCCAATTTTCTGAGGAACAGATTGGGGGAAAGAAAAATCTTATCTCCAGGTCTAAAGATTGTTCTGTAAGAATATAAAAATGCGTATCACCTATATTTTTGTATATATGTATAAAATATCTCAAGAAGACACAAGAAACTGATAAATATGGTTGTGTCTACAAAGGGAAACCGGATGACAGAGGGACAGAAGTGGGAGGGAGACAACTCACTTTACACTTTTTGTACCCTTTGAGGTTTGCACCATGTCTGTGTATTTCCCATTCCCCAAAACAGAATAAAATAATTACAGCATGGCTACATTAATCCTGCATTGTTTCCAAATAAAATACTATCTAGAGAGAGCTTAGCTTGATTATCCAAGAAGCATCTGATTGAGAGCAAGAGGATTTCCTCCTTCTACAAAGAGAATAGTCTTCTGATGATCAAAAAGGTTTGAATCAAATCAAATGTATACATTTTAAACATATCATTTAAGCATATCTTACATTTGAAATACATTCAAAGCACAACTGCTGCATCTTTTTAACCACGCATTTTCCCAGTGCCATCTTCTTAAAGAAACACTATTGCTGCTGAACATTAGCAGCTTTTTAATTTTTTAATGCGTTTGGGGGTGGGGGGAGTAGAGCTGTTTGCTCTACTAATTTCTATTCACTAAAATCTTTAAAACACAAAGACTAATATTTTCAACTACCTTAGCCAAATGTATATATTTAAAAAAAAACCAAACAAACAAAACTCTTAACTAAAAAGAGAAATGAAAATCTGTAATCCCTGGATACATTCTTCATGTCAGTGACTCACCTCTACTACCACTTGAAATTTTCCAGAATAGTTCTCTATCTTCCTCTCAAAAGCCACCAGGATTTCTTGCATAGGAGCAAGCCTTTCAGGACTGGTTTCAAGATCTTTTGGATTCCAGCTGCTGGAAAAGAAGGGCCACCATTTTTGGTCTCACGAACTCTTTGGACATACTTAATACAGAGTCCATTCTTTCAGTTTAATAAAACTGTTTTTGAGGGGGAGTTTTCTCTTTCTGTTTTAATTATTGTTTTTAAGAATAAACCATACAATTTAAATTTTTTGATGATGTGGGATTAGAGGTAGCAGTTTCCATACCTTTTCACAATTTCTAGATATTCTCAGATCTTGAGTTATATGTTGCAGCATTTGTTAGTTGCTACAAATCAGAGAATGCATTCTCTTTTTTTAAGCAATGAAATTAAACACTGTTATGACAAAGTTTAAAAAGTTTCACATCATACTCTTTTATCATCTCTACTTACTATGAAATTCATACTCTTTGAAGTCCAGGAATAAACTACTATTTTCATCTTAGGTACCTAAGGCCCAACTCAGGAATGATCTTGAACTCTTCCCTCTTTTGCCAGAAGACTTAATGATTCTAACTCCTCAATATTTCTTGGGGGCTTCCCTAGTTTATCAAACCCATTGCCATTACCTTAGTTCAAGATCTAGTCACTTCTTGCCTAGGCTATTGCAGGAACAAGCCCATCAGATTTACCTTCTTAAAAGGAACATCAGGTGTTACTTTTCAACTTACAGCATTTAAAGAGCTCTCTTCTCTCTCCCTGTCCCCAACCCCTATCACTCATAGGATCAACACCAAACCAGTCCCTGACTATAACTTTCACCTTCACCTCCTGTAACACATATAACTGCACCCAGCCCTCTGGTCACAGAACACTACTTTACTTTCTCAAACGTGACATGCTTTCTCCATCTTTCTGCCTAGAAAGTCCTGTGCACACTTATGCTTACTATGCTTTTAGTAATTCATAAACAAATAGGGTTACTATAAAAATAGTAATAAGACATTTTTTAAATGTTAGAACTTACCATATGACCAGATACTGTAATATCAAAAAGAAAAGAAAAAAAAGCCACCACTAAGTAAATGACTTGCTGAAGATCATCTACCATTTAGTTAATAGAGCAAGCACCAGAACTCAGTTCTACAGTCCCAGGCCAGTGCTTTAACTATGCCTTCTATCCTCTATCATTATTATATTCTCACACAAAGAAGAAAGAGTGACTACACCTCTAAAATACTATGGGCAATTAAATTAAATTAATTATTTCCAGGTGATCATATAAGGAATACATACACGTATTCATTCAGTACCACTTAAAGATATCCTACTAAATACAGTACTTTAAATGGGAATGTAAGCCCTTATCTTCAAAGAGCTCATTATGGGCCGGCCCAGTGGCGCACTGGATAGTGCGCCGCTTGGGAAGCGCGGCAGCGCTCCCGTCCGAGGGTTCGGATCCCACATACAGACCGGCTCCCGCTCACTGGCTGAGCGAGGCG
>NW_007744502.1:7806-9289 GCF_000696425.1 Galeopterus variegatus
TGTTTAAAAGAAACCCACTTCATATTTAAAAATACAGACAGCTTGAATGAAATTCCGCCATTTGCAGCTACATGGACAAGCTTGGAGAAACTTATGTTAAGTCAAATAAGCCAGGAACAGAGAGAGAAATACCACATGTTCTCATTCATGTGGAAGCTAAAAAAGTTGAACTCATAGAAGTAAAAAGTAGAACAGTGGTTACTAGAGACAGGTGGGGGAAGGTAAAAGTGGAGATGGAGAGAGGGTGGTCAGTGAATACAAAATATAAGAGAGATGGGAAGAATGGGATCTAGAATTCTATAGTAATATAGGGAGACTATAGCTTACAACAAAGTAACTGTGTATCTTTGAATAGCTAGTCATGATGTTGAATGTTCCTAACATAAAGAAGTGACAAATATTTGAGGTGATGGCTATACTAAGCACCCAGATATGATCACTGCACACAGTATGAATGTACCCAATTATCATATTGTACTCCATAAATATACATAATTATCGTGGGTCAATTAAGAAAAATAAATTAAAAAGAGAGAAATAGAGATTAGAACAGTGATTACCAGAGGTAGGGGAATGGACAGGGGAAGGGGGTTGGCAGACCGGTACAAAGTTACAAAGTTACAGTTAGATAGGAAGAATAAGTTCGGGTGCCCTGGGATGACAACAGTTGATAATGTTGTATAGTATATTTATTAGTCCATTTCTGTCTCTTATAACAAAATATACAAACCTGGGTATTTTATAAAGAAAATGAAATTTACTGCTTACAGTTTCAGAGGCTAGGAAGTCCAAAGTCCAGGGAAGGCCTTGGTGGTGGCAACAGTGACCCAGGGGTCCCACGTGGCAGAAAATGGCAGAGCAGAAGAGACTAACCTCTCATGTGCTCTTCTTTTAAAGGTCTCAGAAACATACCCCTGACTACCATTGTTAATCCATTCGCTGAGGCATGGGCCTACAATCTAATCACCTCTTCAAAGCCCTGCCTTTCAATTACCATAACAGGATTTCCCACCCTCAACAGTTACTATGGAGATTAAGCCTCAATGAGGTTGAGGAGCATCCAATCTACAGAAGTATATTTCAAGATAGCCAGAAAAGAGGATCTTGAATGTTATAACCACAAAGAAATGATAAATGTTTAGGTGACAGATATGCTAACTATTCTGATAAGATCATTATACAATATATGCATTTACTGAAACAACAAATTGTACTTCATAAACATGTACAATGAAAAATTAAATCAAAATTAAAAAAACAAAAACAACAAACAAAACATAAAGATATACATAGGTTCAACATAAAAGCACAGAAAACATATACCATGCAAGCATTAAGCAAAAAAAATTGGCTACTGGTGAATGCATAACAACTGTGATATCTCTACACTACTGCTGTACAACAAAAAGGTAATGTGAGCCCGTTATATCATTTTAAATTTTTTGGTAGACTCATTTAAAACAGAAAAAAACAGCTGAAATCA
>NW_007744502.1:9556-11098 GCF_000696425.1 Galeopterus variegatus
ACATATACCATGCAAGCATTAAGCAAAAAAAATTGGCTACTGGTGAATGCATAACAACTGTATATCTCTACACTACTGCTGTACAACAAAAAGGTAATGTGAGCCAGTTATATCATTTTAAATTTTTTGGTAGACTCATTTAAAACAGAAAAAAACAGCTGAAATCAACTTTGAGAATATATTTTATTGAATATATCTTTCTCCTCTGCAGAACTCACATGAAAAACGTAATAACTTTTCTTACCTTCACCCAAGACTTAAAAATTAGTGTCAAGAAAGTTTTTTTTTTTTTTAAACACACTGATAATCTTATTACTTTGCTAAGACAAAACCACGGCAAAAGGATCAAAGCAATACATTTTTGGATACTGCTCCAAGTAAAACAAACCTGCATGACTCATGTAAAATTTAACTTTCGACTGGCTATTAGTATTCTAGGTTATCTCTTGTTCCAGTTTGTATGTTTTAAAGGTGGCAGAGCTACCTACCACACAGGAATGCCATACTTCAATCAACTGTCAAATCATTTTATTTGACAAAATTTAAATGCTTCTAAATAATAAAATTTATCATAACTTTACCTGAAATATACTATGTCAGAGAGTCAAAGAGCAGAAAACTTCTTTAGCCACCTTCATGCCCTATATACACCTTCATCCCCTACCTCTTATGATCCTTTACGTCCCAATTTTACCATTGAAGATGGGCACAACATGACCACTAACATTAAGAAGTACCTGTAATTTTAGTTACTTCAATACTCTTTTGCCTATTCTCCTTGTATTTGGCCTAACTGATTAGGAATTCAAGTTGAGGCCACAGAATACAGGCAAAGCTTACTGATGAAGACTGCTGAAAACTCATGATTTTGGCTTCTGCAGGAAATATTTTTTCTAAGAAAGATCAAAAGTTTAAATTAAGAGACACAAGTCAATAATATGACATATCTAATGCTAAGTTAAGCTAAAGGCTGCCAAGGTACTACACATTTGGTTTTTCTAGGAATAACTAGGTTATAATAGAAATCTATATCTATTTAGCTAGTGATCTTTTTCCTTATAATAGAAAATACGAACAGCAAACATGTGTTCAAAAATATTTCTTCCAATTTCAGAAAGAACATCTTTCAAATTTAACCTGAGAATCCTGTTACATTCTTTTGAATTATTCAAGAGTGGAGAAAACCTTTAACCTCTGAGATTAAATTTGACTTTTGTGAAAAAGTTGAATCACACTGCTAACTATGAAATATGACTTTTATTTAAAGGTAAGTAATAAAAATGTTTTTTGAATTGCTGTGGTAACAAAAAGGACTGAACATATAATCAAAGAATCTCAAGAACAAAAGAGACTCTACCTAAACTACTCCCCATCTGCACATTAAATGCTTAAATCCCTGCTACATATTTCTAAGTGGGTGTCCAGACTCCTCAAATCATTCCAAGTAACGGTAAACTCAGTACCTTCCAAGGCAATCAACTTCATTTTTTTTTTTTTTGTCTTTTGTCTTTTTCCGTGTCCGGCAATGGATCGCAACCCTCA
>NW_007744502.1:15608-16507 GCF_000696425.1 Galeopterus variegatus
CTGAGGCAAAACTTAGTAAGTAGTTACATTTTACAGAATCACAAAAATAAAAGATCCTTCTTATTTAATAGTTTGACTGGGCTCAGAGATTAAATCACATTTCCGCATTTAGTAATAAAAGATCTTTTAAAAAGTAGAACAAAAACTAAGTGTCATCTTCAAAAATCAGAAAAGATTATCTTGAAATGTTAGGGGTGATCATAGGGGAAGACATAGAGTAGAACTAAATGCACTAAAAGTATTTCTGTTACTTCTGTAAATAAATACTTCCCAAGCTTTTTTTATATCAAAGAAATTCTTATAAAATATTATATGAATATGGAACACTAAATCACATTGTAATCATTGCTTCTCCTAATCTGAATTAAGAATCCAAGTTAACAGGAACAAACTCCAAACCTAAGGAGATAGAAATCAGTGTTGTGTTTGCCCCTGAGGGACTTAACTGGAAATTGGCACAAGGGAACTTTCTAGGGTGATGGGAATACTCTATCCTCATTGGTGTGTTGGTGACACAGTATAGACATTTGCCAAGACTCATAAAACTGAGATCTGTGAATTGTTCTCTCTGTAATTCTACCTCAATTTTTTAGAAAGGTAATAAATAAATAAAATGCCAAGGTATAGAGTTGGATTATATCGATTATACCTACCACCACAGGAAATAGGATATGTTTAAATCTGAATAAGGAGCAACTTCAATAGACAACTGATGTGATTATCTAACCAAACACCTCAAAATGCCTTAACATCTAATACTACTAAAGATGAAATAAATATTCTCAAAAAGAAATTCAATTATACTCAATAATACCACACAATGGATCGATTTGTTTATTTATTCAGTAGTACATTTAGCAACCAATCCATCACAAAAGATTAATTGGAAAGCTAAACTT
>NW_007744503.1:0-2260 GCF_000696425.1 Galeopterus variegatus
AATTTAATGGTGAAATGTCTAATGGACACAAGCTGTTTGGTGTTTGTTCCAAGACAGGAGGAAGAACAGGGTTCCATGCCTAAGTTCATTCTGGGGGAAAGTTTTAAAACGAATGAGTATAAACAGGATTTCTCCAACATTCATTGCATAGCCAATACTTCTACTAAACAGATATCTGGTTGAGTTGCTTTAGAATCTCTACTGAAGAGTTATGTCTACTTCCTTAAATTCAAGTAACATTTGCCTACAACTCATTCGGGAGCTATTTATGCCCATTTTTATTGTTCGAATACATTTCATTCAGGAATCGTTTATACTCATTTATATTTAATCACAATTAGATGCAATCAATAGAAAGGTTAAACATGTATATTTTCACCAATATTTAGATTAAATGGTAAATGCAGAGATTAAACAGCAAAATTAATGACTAAACAAATCACATCACTAAATTTCAGACAGCCAAACCAGTTTACTTTCCCTGCACTTGCTGGAGTAGATGTTACAGATGTATTATTTTTTGTGCTCCTTGGTTTCTGACAAATAATACCAGGCAATTGTTACAGCAAAGCAATGCATATTCTTCTTTTCAGTTCCTTAGGTGCTGATGAATTATAATAAATGCAGCTCTCCATTTCAGTGAGCTGGGCTGTGGTCCAGGAGAAAGCAAAATCTTGAATTTAGAGCCTTGGCTTATCCACTGCTCAGCAGGACATTCCAACTTTCAAAGAAGATGCAACTAACCAATATATGTGAATAATGAAATTGGATAACTTGTTTTCATTGGGCATGAGATACCATACTCAATTTGAGAAGTAATTCTTTTTAGTCTTGTTAGATTTCAGATTGTTATGCAATTATTTGGACATGCCCTTTTATCATCTATGTATCTTTGGATAAGTATTTCCTGTGTTGCAGTTATTATTTTTAAAAATTTTAATTCCTGTTTCAATAATATTTTGTGTAATAGCTATAAATTTGGAAAATATGATATGCTGTCCAGTAGTGTACCTATTACTTGTATTCCTATCAGGAAGTAGAACCTAAAGCTCACTTGGACACATGGGCAGGGGAATTCCATGAACGGACTTAGATTTTCTTTTGTTCTAAGTTTTTCTTGTTTATTTTTTTAACACCAACAATTTAATCCGAGACTTTTACATCAATTGATTTTTTGTTTTCATTCTTTTTAAAAAAATAACTTTGGACTTGCAAAATATTTTATGATACTTACAATATTCATTATTATTTTAAATTATAGTTCATATTCCTAAAGCAATAATTAAATGGCAAATCCTTTATCATAAAATTTCCTATTATTTTTCTTATAAAATAAAAAACTATGTATCTTTGTGTTGAACTAGTAAGATAACTCATAAAAAATTTAATTAAATTTTAAGACACAGTAGTGCATGTGTATGTGTGTGTGTCTGGAGAGGACGAGCACTGGATGTCAGTCATGTAGCAAACTCTGTTTCGTTTACAGTTTCAAAACACTGCACTAAGATTTATTTGAGATGAAGAAGAAAAAAAGGAAAAGGAAAGCCTATTTCTTCAGTTTCACACAGACCCGAACTGTGATTGTCTCTGACTTTAGCAGCTAGTAAAGACAGAGTTAAAATGTCCTAAAAAGCAAGGATTGTGTTCTACTTTTATTTTCCTCCCCTAGAATCTCTTTCACCCATTCCTCAAGTTTGAATTGTGTACCTGGTATTCTGCTAAACACTGAAGATACTGTGGTGAACCATGTTTTCCAAAGATGGCAGCAGCAACAGTATCTCCTGTTCCATGTGCTCTTTTGTAATGTGACCTGGCCACCACTCTCTTAAGAGGTGGAGTTGAGTTTTCCATCCCTTCACTCAGCTAGCCTTAGGATGTGTTTGTAACCAACTGAATGTAGGAGAGATGAAAACGCATGACTTTTGAGACAAGGGCACAAAAGATCATGCCTCTTCTGTCTGGTTTTCTTGGAAACTCTTGTACCAAGAGAAGCCAGCCAACATGTAAGAAGTCTGACTACTCTGAGACTGCCTGGCAGAGAGCCCATGTGTAGGCACTCAGGTCAACTCTTTAGCTGAGATCAGTTTTCTCAAACTGATAAAATATCAGACATGAATGAATCTGTCATGGACCCTCCAGCTGGTCTCAGTCAATGCTGCAGAGTAAGAAATTGCACAAACAAAACCTGCTTGGATTTCGGACCTAGAAAATTGTGACGTATAATAAAATGGCTATTGATGTAAGCCACTGGGTTTTAGGA
>NW_007744503.1:6087-8910 GCF_000696425.1 Galeopterus variegatus
ACTATCCTGATCTAACTATCACACTTTACACACAACTGTTGAAAATCAACTTTGTACCCCACATACATGTATAATAAATTATCTTTTTTAATTTTTTTATTTTTTTTAACTTTTTTTTTAAAGACGACCAGTAAGGGGCTCTTAACCCTTAACTTGGTGTGGTCAGCACCACGCTCACCCAGTGAGCGAACCGGCCATCCCTATATGGGATCCGAACCCAGGGCCTCGGTGTTATCAGCACCACACTCTCCTGAGTGAGCCACGGGCCGGCCCAAATTATCTTTTTTTAAAAAAGACAACTCATCTATGTATAGAATGTGTGACTGAATAGATGGTTGTACCAAATATGGAGCACTACAAAGAACTGGAAGAGGACCAGTCAGGGGGGGAGGAAGGGGCATGGAGGGTGGGAGTGAGGAATTGGTGAGATCAGGATTCAGTTTGAGCAACCTTAGACTGAGGTGCCTGTGAGCGACCCAAGGGGAGAGTTAATATATAGTTGGATATAAGGAATTAGGAATGATATCTGGACTAGAGACAGAGATTTGAAAATTTCTGGCAAATAGATATCTGGTCAATGAAGTTATACAATTGCTTAAGTAGAAAGAGTCGAGCGACAAGAGAAGAGCACCTTGGACAGACGACTGAAAAACATTTCAGGGTTGGATGTTTTATGAGAGAAAAAAGACAGAAGAATTTTCTAGAGTTAGAAATTAAAACTGAGCAAGACAATGTTATAGAGAGTTTTGAGGTGAAGAAAGTGCTTTCCATGTCATTTGCTGTCATGAGAAAATGTAGGGCAAAGAATGAAAAGTGTTGTATTTGGCATCCTAGGATAGCATTCATTTCAGTGGCGTGTTAAGGGCAGGTTGCAGTGGGAAGGTAAGACATATTTTCAAAGAAATTTGGCTGTGAAGGCTGTGAGACAGTAATAGCGGATCGATATAGGATCAACGAAGGTACTTTATTGCTTGTTTTTGTTTTCTTTTTGTTTTACAGTGGAGGATTCTAGGTATTGTTTGAATATTTTAGTCAGAGCTCACCAAGCAGAAAAAAGTCAGTGCGTGCTCCCCCCACCAAGAAAAAGGAGTTGTTTCAAAGAATAAGATCAAAGAGATAAAAGAGATCACAAAGATCAAAATTTGCTTGGAAGGTGAGAACATGACCAGAACATATATAGCTGCAATAATTTTGAGAAATCTTTCCCAGAGTCATTTTTCTTCTCATCACTTCAAATAAATCTGTGGTCATTTGTACAGCTATTAATTCTTCCCTGTGAGATTTGCGGTTCTTAATGTGGTTAATAGCCCTAATGTTTATTTAAAGTAGGTATCAGTTCAACATTATGCATGTTAAATGTGCCCAACAAAAGTACATTTTCATGTCTGTTTTTCCCAAATGTCTAAACTCATCTCCACACTATAAACAAGAATTTGTCCTCTAAAAATAATTCTAGATTCCCAGTTCCCCCAAATGCTAAGCGTTAACACAGGTTGCTAGTTTCCTTCATTGAAATACAGCGCTTGATGTGCCATAGAGATGAGATAAAATTTCTCACTCCAGAAAATTAACAACAACAAAAAAGAATTCCCAGGGAGATCATCATTGGCCCTTTCTTATTGTGAAACAGGGAAAAGCAGCTCAATCCAGCACTAGGGATAGTAGAGGCAAAACAGAGAGGAATCCAAACCCATAACTGTTATGAAAAACATGTCAACAGGTGCAGGCAGACTGTCTAGCTCCTGGGCACTTCCTATACCAACAGCTCTCCCTTACCTCCACCTCCAACACCTGAGTGGTCATGGTAGATTAGCGGAGACATAAGGCAACCTGGTTGTCCATTGCCAGCAGAATGCATAATTAAATATGGTGGACACACCCGGCAAAATACTATGAAAAAGCTAGAAGCAATGAATTAGATATGCATTCATAATTGTGCATGGATGTTAATATATTCATGAGTTTAAAAATGTGTAAGAAACAGAAAAAGAAAGATGTAATACCATTTACATAAACACTTTTTTATAATATTCAAAACAATATTCTACAAGGATAGGATATACAAATGGACATATGTTAAACAACATAGAGTAAGTGTCTGGTGAGAGGAAGGGACAGGAGAGGACGGAGATTAGTGACTGTTGATGAAAGAGATAGTTCATTAAAATGAGGACTGGTGATGGCAGTGTGCCATGAACATGAAAATGTGATTAAAACAACTCTCTGTACTAACATCCAAAAAAGATGAAAGAAATTATAAGCAAAACAACTGTAAAAATTGTATAATGAATTATGCAAATAGGTTTATAGTTAATACGATTAGCAGAAGATTGAAAACTTCACAAATGTAAATGAAGAAGGGGTAGGCTTGGTGCTACTGATCCATATCAGAGGAACAAAAAGTTCAGCAGCCATTCCTACAGATTATTATTGATTAATCAAATTCACTCTAGTATTTCCAAAAGGCACATGGTGAAAAGGGTCACAGGGGGTACAAAGTAAAATTCTGAAGGAAGTGAACTTTTGGTGAAAGAATTGGAAATTCGGGAAAAGGGTTAAAAAATCTCAGTAGTCTAGTAGAAACCTCGAAATGTTAATCAATTTTGTCAAGATGGTTTTGATTTCTTTCATATATCATAAAATATTTTTGAGACAAAGACCTAAAGGCATTGCCAATTAATAAATACAGAAAATCTATATACTGGAAAATTTTATTAAATTAATATTTTATACTTGTGTTGAATGTCAGTCTTGACCTGAACGATGCCATGACTTTGAGTAGAACAAAAGAAGGTTTAAAACGTCCTTCACATGAAAGTTTTA
>NW_007744503.1:9864-11027 GCF_000696425.1 Galeopterus variegatus
GTAATGCAATTGGGAACTTTAAAGATAATTAAGAAACATAAAATATGTCAGTCTTCTAAAATATAGTTGGAATATTCGTTTAATCTCTCTCCCTCAAGAACATCAGTATGAGTTTAGGTCTATCCTCTAATATTTTTTTTAAATGTGCCATTTATACATATACCACGAAAAAATGTCTAATAACTGTATACAGAAAAATAAAATGTTTGTGTTTTTATAAATATTTAATAAGAGCTCTATTTGAAATATATTGGTGATATATGAGCAAAAATATTTTTAATATGTTGATACAATGTAATAAAAAATAGAAAAAATGAGAAATAAAATCCTATAATAAAAGCTAGGTTTGATGAGTGGCTGTGGTATAAATGTAGGGAATCAGTTCTCTCCTGAAAGTCTTGGAGGTCACAGACAACACAGAGGGACAAGTGTGTCCCTCTGTTCTCTTCTTGCAATATCTGCAGCTAACTTGATTGCAGCATAGCATGTCTGGTACCAGAACCTACACTAACTCCCTATAGTATCTGTAGTCTCCATGAGGTTTCTCAGAGTCCTGTCCAGTTTATGGAATTTAAGAAGGAACCTTGTAATTCACACCAGCAGCATGAGGGTAATTGATGCATACCTCAAATCCAGTTCAAATTTTTATGAAATTTCATATATATGAAACCCTCTACAAATTGTAATCTCATTCATGATCCACCTCAGCTTTTTCCCATTTCCTCTGCGATCCACATCCACATTCCACCATCATTGAATCTGTTATCAAAAGAGATATTATTCCCAATTCAGAGGTGTTGACCCTCAGAACTACATTTAGTTTCCCCTTGAATGCTCTGGATAAATTAAAGATATAGTGCTTCCTTCTGACAACAATCCCCACCTGGGCCAAGGCACCATATTAACTTCTTGTTAGTGTTTCTGCTCAGTGCCAATAGTGTCCTCCTGAGTATCCATCATCATCACAAAAGTTGAACACCAAGGTTACATAGATCCTGAATAGTACATATAAGAATAAAAGAGTCCCATCTGTAACTATGCCTAATACAAAGAAGATTATGCAGTGCTCTAAAATAAAATACAATCTCACCAAGAAGGCTTATCAAACTTGTGAAGCATGTTTAAAATATCTAAAACAAACCCATAACTGTTATTTAAATACC
>NW_007744503.1:11988-12563 GCF_000696425.1 Galeopterus variegatus
CAATGTCAGTGCGGCTGAAGGCACTTTGGTGACCCCCAGACTCTTCATGCAGCCTGAACTGATGGTTCTTCCGCAGCCTCTGCTTCTGACATGGTGGGTCTCCTGGCAAGCCCACTGACACTCAAGGCAGCATTCACATCACACAGGAATGCTGCTCTTCCCGATATCCATGTGTGTGCCTCATCATCCTCTTCAGGTTTTTACTCAGAGGTCGCTTTTCAGTGAGGCCTATATAAAAGCACCGCCACAACACTTTCTATTCCCCTTCCTGCTTAGCACTTATTGCCATCTATCGTGTAATATATTTCATTTATTTGTTGTTTAATGTGTGTCTTTCCCCCCATTAGAATGTAAGCTCCATGAGGATAGAGATTTTTCTTCATTTAATACTGCATATCCCATGTCTAGAATGCAGCCTGACACAAAATAAGTGATGAATAAATATTTGTTGAATGAATGAATGGACAGAAACTGAGAAATGCCTGAGTCCCATATTCTCTCTCTTGGTGAATATATTGTTTTATTCTCCTAACTAGTCTGCTCCTGGCACATACTAGATGAATAAATCAAAGGGT
>NW_007744503.1:13500-16505 GCF_000696425.1 Galeopterus variegatus
GTCTGAGATTTTTTTACCTGGTCATCTTACACCTAAAATTTGTGGGTCCTTGCTCCATTTAAAGACCAGTGCATTATAAATTTGAACTCTAGAAGCATACTATGTATATTATAAGGTTATATAAGTTTGCAACTTTAAAAACAGCAAACATTTATTGAGCTTTTATTATGTGCCAGATACTATGCTAAGCATTTTCTAGGTATTACTTCATTTTATTTTCATATAACCTTATGAGTAGAGACTATTGTTTTAGCCATTACCTAGATAAAGAAACTAAGATTCAGAGAGGCTAAGAAATTTGCCCAAGATCGCAGTTAGTAAGTTGTAGAGTTGAGGTTCATTGTTAGTTGTGTTTGTCATGAAGGCAATATTCCGAAGGACCACACGAAACAGCCTTT
This sequence comes from Galeopterus variegatus, assembly GCF_000696425.1. NCBI lineage: Eukaryota > Metazoa > Chordata > Mammalia > Dermoptera > Cynocephalidae > Galeopterus > Galeopterus variegatus. Next base: position 13,899 of record NW_007744503.1, read on the forward strand.
ATTATTCATGGCTACAAAAGAGGAATTTTACCACAATTTCACAATTCATTTATTAAATAAGTGAACCGTGTAAATTCAGAGCCAAGCATTCTTTTAATTTACTATAGAGAGCAGAAAAGAGCATTTTTGTCACTCAGAAATATTTTATGATTTGGTAAATTCCCAGAAGAACACTGAGATCATGAAGAAACAAATTGATTTCAATGAAGCAGAAATATCTTTTTTCCTTTTGTACCAATATAATCTTTTCTTTATTCATTTTTCATGCTAAATTGCATTCATATTCCATTGATTAGAAAAGACAACACGAAACTATTTCTCTAACACTACCTCTTTTTACACACTAACTTTGTCTGTTAAAACACCAGGCTATATGTATTTTATATGGCAATGGTTCAATTCCAGTTTAGTAGCTTAAATAAATGCAATGGCAACTGACTGATCAATAATGTGCTAGACCACATTGGAGCTTGCAACTCACTCTCAAGTTGTTTACTAGTCCTCATAATATTCTAATTACCAATATGGTTAGGAAGAAAAAACCATTTTGTTGTATTTTCTCTCCCTTTTTACATGGCTTGGCATGGATAAGCTGTGAAATATATTAGAAAACAATGTTTCTAATAATTTTATTTCAAAATATGTTTCAGATTCTTCCTGCTGAGAAAGTTACCCTCTGAATCCTTGAACTGCTGAGATGAACCAAATGCTTAGAATTCTCCTGGAATCATTTTTGAAATCTCTAAAATGAGGAAAATCTTCAGAATAGGAATCGCTTTATGACCTGTATTCCTCCCCGACTTAATGTTTACATGGGGCTTAATTTCTGTGCCCTCATAAGTCAATGTTTCACTCCTAAAATAGGAATAGGAAAGAAGATGGTCAGTAGAAGATAAAAGTTAGAGAAAGAGATCATGGCTGCCCCAGGACCGCAGTCACTGCAGTTTACAGCTAAATGTCCTCCATGTCAAGTCACTCAAGCGTTGTTACTAAGTTTATGTGCACTCTTGCTTTCTCTTATAGCAGAAGGGTCTTTCAGGTCTCTTTCAGAGCGGTAATTACTTTTGTCAACATCCAAAGCAGCTCACTGCTGCGAAAATAAATTAGAGTAAAGACCAACCAGCCAAATAAAAAAAATGTTCGTTCCTCAAAATTGAAATGAATAGAAATATTCCTGAGGATATTATATTCAAATAAATATGGTAAGGAAGCTTGCAAAATAACGCTGTAAACCTTGTTGGAAGTATAGTTCTTGAGCTTGAAGTTCCTTCAGTGTGAAGGCCATTCTGGCGTCCTTTGATGATGAACACGTGTTGAATGAATCTTCCAGATGCTATTGTGTATTGATCATTTGGTTGACTCAAGAAGTGAGGAGAAAAGAGTTAAATATATTTATTTTATTTTGTGATCTTCAGTACAAATGTTTCTGAAGCTACATATTTCCTGGAGCTCCAGCATAACTGGTAATTCAGTATATGATTTTAATCATAGTTAGACTATGACTGATTGGAATGATTGAAAGCACCTGTTACTGAAAGGTGAGGCAGAACTTAGTATGTGAAACTCTGCTCCTGGTTTGAAAACAGAAATGCCTGGGAAGCCCAAAAAATAAGGTGTCTAAATTTAAATATTAATGTGTTAAATGATAAAAATAAGTTGTTTTCATGAATTCTGAGATAAAATTAGAACATGTGTGAAGTGACTGTGAAACTGGGATAAAGTTAGGTAGCCTAATTTATTTACCATAATCAGATAAAGTCCTGAAACAAGTGCTGTGAGGCATGTTTAATGTCCCCTGTACAAGGTGCAGTCACATGACCTTTATTAGGACAAGTCCACACGTCTCAATATTTACCGACACTGGAAACATAGGTAAATATTCATTACATTAGTGAGATTTTGAGAAGCACTGTCAACCTCATCACAGTAATATCATGATTTCACAAAGTAGGTCACACCCTTATTGTTTACAGATCTAAAAAATTGACGTATTCTCTCTAAAACAACTTCTCCTAGTCCAAGGTAGAGTACAAAACATGTTAATAGAGAAAAACATTCCCAAGAAAATTACATTGTGATTTTATCCCTTCTATTGAATGGTCACCTTTTCTGGTTGTTTTCATACATTTTTCACACAAGCAATCCCCGAAACAAAATAGATTATCCTAGAGGTCCTATTTCAGACTTTGTTTGAGACACAGAAAACATTTTCGTATGACTTGGTGCTATTAGGCTAATTAGAGTCACCCAAGCTATAGTGCCTCTTTAACAAATAAAATAGCAGTTATATTTAGGTTAATGCACATTGTTTCATTGAAAAACATGTACTAGATTCCCATGGGAAACATCTCTTTCGACAGTAGTAGTAATTTGTCCAAAAGCGTTCTTCCAAGAGCACTTCTCACCTTGTCCAGGGGCTTAAGGATTAGATCCTTATTAGAAAGTTAACACTTTAATTTCTTTGCAGTCATTTAAATGTACACTATCAATTAAGATTCAATCAGAGAAGCAGGATCATTAGGTAATGATAGATGCTAGATAGATAGATAGATAGATAGATAGATAGATAGATAGATAGATAGATAGATAGGTAGTTAGTTAGTTAGT
>NW_007744504.1:0-7970 GCF_000696425.1 Galeopterus variegatus
AGAGGCAACGGGAGCTTCTGGAGAGATCCTGGGCCTCACTCACTTCTTGCCCCTTCCAGGACTTTTTGATCACTGATTTTTCTAGGTTGATACTAGTGCATGTGAGAAAGACTGATGGAATGCAGAAGCCTTTATTTCAGAAGAAACCCTTATTCCTCATGTATGTAAGAGAAAAAGAATAAAAAGGAAAGAAAAACCACAATTACACTTTTAACACTACACAGATCTTGAGGCTGTCGAAGACAAAAACGACCTGCAAAATATATTGCAAAAGAGAAACAAGGAAAAAACCCCACAATTATTCCCTATGCTTTGTCTATTTCTACAATCTCACTGTTAATGAATATATTTTTCTACCAGTTGCTCAGGATGTGGTTAACCAGGAATCCATGCTCTAACTACACACAGACTCTTCCATGTTGGACCGCTCCAGTTTTGTACCCCTGGGATTGGAGCCCCAGTATCCACAGGGCAAGACACTATGAGCGCTTCCAGCACTGACCACCAGATGGAGCCCGCGCCATGCATGAATCCAGCCCCAGGGGCCCTGGGGCAGCCACTGAAGCCTTAAGCTGAGGGCAGCATTTAAAGAGAGTGGTACTTGGTTAAGAGAATCCATTTCTCCTCCAGCTGGGCCAGAAGTCCTGCTGCTCTTGCAGGTGCTCAAAAATTCTCAGTATGTGGATTCATATTATCCACACGCACGCACATGTGCACACACACACACACACACACACACACACACACTAACAACTATTTATCGGAGGTCTGGATGTGTCCCACTGGCAGCCTCTGTCCCTCCAGGCACCTCTGCAACAGTTGGAAGCCCCCCATTTTAGGGTCAGACTCTCTGGCTTTATGCACATGCAGCTTCAATATAATTAGCCGTCTAACTGCTCGCCCACACTGAGCCCATGTATGTGTTACTAATTGTGATTTATTTAAAAACCCTCTGTCTGCCATTCTTTGTTCTCTATTTCCTCTCTGTTGAAGGGCCAAGGGAGGGATTTGATTTGGAAACTGTTCTGAATGTAGGTTTTACTTTCCTCTGCATTATCTGGACTTCTTGCAGTTTCAAAATCTGGGCAGCTTCTGTACCTACTTCCCAGCGTGCCTACCCGCTGCTTGCTCCTCTCCCTCCAACAACTAAGGTGAGGCTTCAGCATCCGGAAGGAAGTAACCAGCACATCAAGTCTCACATCAGCTTACCTGCTGAGCCCCAGATCTGTATTTCCAACACAGATATTATACCCAAGCTTCAAACCCACGCCCTGTTCACAATTGCTTACTGGACCTCCACCTAGTTGGACACAGGTTGTTCCAAATCAACATGTGCAAACCTAGGCCCCAAATCTTGTCCCCAAACCTGTAGTCCTTCTGCTCCTTGTCTTGCCTAGGCCAGAAAGCTGAGTGTCCTCCAGTCCTCAATCTCCCTCACTCCCAACTCCTGCCTTCGAGCTTGGTCAGTGTCACTTCCATCTCTCTAGCTATCCTGCTACCGGTGTTCTCTCTGCTGCTGTTTAAGCCAGACCCTCCTATTCATGCTGCAGGTGGGGCAAGGCTCCCCACTGGTCTCCATATCCAGGCTTGAGACTCAGAACCCATCCCCACCGCAGCCAGGCTGGTCTTCCTAACACACCACATGCTCATGGCCCTCCCCTGTTTAGAAGCCCTCAAAGACCCCAACACACCTTTTCAGACCTTTCCCAAGGTGCACTCTGTCCCCAGGAGCCTCGTCTCCTGAGGTTGTTCTCACTCCTCCCAGTTGCTGCAGCTCCCTCAGGCCACATTGCCATCTGGTCACACCCTGCAGAGGCTTTTCTCCCCCTCCTTGCCTAAATGGACTCCAGGACTCCATTTTCTTCATCCTTCCTCTTAAGCCTTGCCTGGTCCCCACCGGTGCACAGTGACTCTTCCTTTGTGTTCCCACAGTCCCAGGGCACGTTTCTTCCTGAGTCTGTCACACACCCTTGCAATTGCCTCTCCTTGTCTGTCTCTCCCTAGAGACAGCAAGCTCCATGAGGCCAGGACTGTGCCACTCGACCCCATAGGCATCCCCAGCCTAGCACCGCACCTGATGGCAGCTCCTTGAGTACTCAGTGAAAGAACGAAGGCCACAGCCAGCGTGAGCCCTGCAGTGCTGGTGGTGACTGGTGTTTGCATGTGTGTGAGTGTGTGTGTGTGTGTGTGTGTGTGTGTGTGTGTGTGTGTGTGTGTGTGTAAGGAAGAGAGAGAGAGAACATGACTAATTCTGGGGCTCACAGCAGGTCCTCAATTCTCTCCCTTTTAGTTAATTATTATCTAAATGAAGACCCGTGGGGTACATGGCATTTTGCTTGCAGCCTGGGGGAGGCTACCTACAAAGTGAAATATTCATTATGTGTATAGATGTCATACACAATGAATACATGCCCTGAAAGTGAGAAGAAAATTCTATAAAGAGAGATCTAGGAGAGCCAAGGACTGCTAATCAGAGAGTGCTAATCAAGAGTCCTGGATTCTTGACATACCTTAACTATTCCCCTCCTGTTAGTTCTGATCAGTGACAAGGAAGGGCAGAGAGAGACAGGGAGGGGCAGAGAGGAAACAGAGATGCTTTGAGCTCTGAACCTTGAGAACTTTGTGTAGGTCCTTCGAGCTCTGAACCTGATGTGCTACTCTAAGTGTGGCAGATGTCCAGAAGTGCTGCCCAAGCCCTAGAACTGGCTACCCAGCTGAGGGGCATGCCATGGGCAGTGAGTCTCCAGCTCTGGGACCCTCCAGGGTCTGTCTCAGCTGCAGAGGGCTGCCTCACCACCATCATACCCTTCCCAGAGCAGCCACATCTGGTGACCAAATCAGGAGGAGGCACAGGGGTCAAGGCCCTGCTGCCTGACAAGGGACCGTGCTGATGGGCGACAACCGCTCAGAGCTCCCTGCTGGGTCTGCACAGATTTCTGAGGTCTGCATCACTGTCGCTCTTCTCCCTCTTCCCAATTTTTCTTTCTCCCCTTTCTTTTCATAGGCATTGATCCCTGACTGTGCATCATACTCCAAACTCCATCTCGGAGTCTCTTTTAGAGAACCCAACCTCTGATGATACCCACCTACAATGGCACTAGGATGAGGTCTGAGAGGAGGTTTTGGAGCTGGGTCACTCACTTCCTGACTGTGCGGGGAAATCCTTTACTGGAGGTGGGTGGTACAGAAAGCCCCTGGCACAAAGTTCAGTGGCTGAACTCACTGGCGGTGCACTGGCAGAGGGAAGGTACCAGCGGGCACAACACATATCAAGTTTCTGAAAGGTACAGAGAAGGGATAACGTGTTGGATGGCTATTGCTAAGGGTTATTGCAGCTCTGCAAAATGGAAATAAACAGCTGAGAGTAATAGACAGTTGAAAGCCAGGTGTGAAAGCCAGAGGGCGCCTTTGGTTTCAGACAAAGCAGCTCAGGCAGACGGGCTGAGGAGGCTGAGGATGGAGCCAGGACCTCTGCAGCAGAGGAGCTGAGCTTCGGTTGCTTGGTTAACTGCCCAATGGAGGCAGGTCTGACATGCCAAGGACAGGGCTCTGACTAGTACACCCGGGATCCTGGCTAACTGATTAGGGGCCTGGAATGATGAAGACTGGAAGACTGGGGACTAGGAGGTCTAGGGTAGGGGCATGTGGATGGACATATGGAAGGTTCCATGTGTGCAGATCTTTGTGTCACATGTTCATGCCCAGCAGAGATTATCCCCCAGGGAAGAGGCACTAAAAACACATAAAGACAAAATAACCTGGCAAGTTGACATTAGTCATGGACATTTGCAATGACATGGCCACGTTGGCAAAGATGGAGGTCCTGCATGGGCACAACAATGTGGACTCCTGCTTTTCAAGGCCAATTTCTGCCACTGCTATGTTTAACTTGCCAGCACCAGAGATTAACACTGAGATCCAGCATGGCATGTTGCCTCAAGAAGACCGAGCGGGCGCCTGATGGCGAGTTGGCTGCGTTGGGCCCTTTCCATCCTGAGAAAGCCTGGGTTGCATTTTCAGAGGAATAGATATATTTTAGGCATGGGATTGCCTTTTTAACCCTCGGGTCTCAGAACTGCAGTCAGAGTGTGAATGGAGGGTTTGATTGACTAACTCTGAATCGCACAAACCCAGCTAACAGTGAAGGAGGTGAAAGCAGGTACGGGAGTGGTCCCGTGACCATGGGCTCCCCTAGATGCATCTCATGCCACACCACCAGATTCTGCTGAGCTGACAGAGTGGTGGGGCTGGCTAATGGTGTCGATGGAGCTCAGGTTTGCAGACATTATGCAAGGGTGGGGTGCCGTTGTCAAAGATTCAGTGTACACACTGGATCAAAGACCTTTACAGGGCACTGTATCCTCAATAGAAATAAAATACACGTATGAGTCCAGGAACCAAGGGATGGAAGCAGGACTGACTGCACTTGGACACCTGTAATGGTCCACTGGGGAGTTTTGTGCAAGTAACCCCAGACTGTGCAGGGTTAGAGGTTCTGGTCCCACCAAAGGTTAAACTTTCACCACAGGACACAGCAAGAGTCCCATTTGAATTGTAAGCTATGGCTGTGGCCTTGACACTTTGGGCATCTTGTGTTCATGGATTAATAGATAAAAAGAGGAGTCACCAGCTTGGCATAAAGTAATTGACCCTAATAATCAGGACTGGGTACAGCTGTCTAACACAATGGGGCCGGGAGCAAATAAGTGGATATTTCTTGGTACTGCATTGTCTAACTGTGGCTGCAGATGGACAGGTTCACACCCCAGTCCTGAGAATGACATAGTGACCAGAGGCTCAGGACCCTCTTGTTAGAGTCATGTTGCTAGTGAAGCCATTGTGGCCAGCAGAGAGGTGGTCGCTAAGGTCGCTAAGACAATGAGCATCAATTATATCCCCATGTCTCATTGGGCTGTGGTTCATCCCAATGGCTTCCCTGTCCTAAGCTTCCTCTTGGGAAGACAGGCCCACCAAAGCTCTGGAGGAGCTACTCCCTGAACGTGCATGGAGAGATGGATCCAAGTGGCAAAGAGGTGGCTATAGAGGACATGGAGATGTGTCACTTGAATCCCCTTCAGGGAAGGACCTCCTGTTCCAATGTGGGGCAGGCCCCTTCCCATTCTCAGGCCCTCACGTCTACCTCAGCTGAAGGAGTGTCCTCACCTGAAGTCCTGTCCTTTCTGAGGCAGCCTATGCTTGGTGACTTTTGTGCTCAACATGAAGGATGCCAGACAGACACTACTCGCTCCAGAGCTCCCTGCCAGCTGGCTGAGGCTCTGTCAGCTCTGCACCCAGTTCTTCTCCTCTGCCCAGTCCTGCTGCCTCCCCTTTCTCTCCTGGTTGTTGATCCCTGGTTGACATCTCGCAGCCCTGCCTCTCTCACAGTCTGCTTCCACAGAACTCAGCCCGTGGCACTGCCCATCAGCATAAGCCTTTCTGCCCTGGCTTGGATGCTGCCAGGGTCTGACACTGAGCCTCTAATGGGCAGTGCTGAGATTCTGGAGTTGAAGGTAGCCTGAGTTCTCTTCAGCAGAACTTTCTCCAGCTCCAGCTCAGCTCTAAAACACAGTGATAGAAAGCCTGAGCAGAAGGCATTCTATCTTTAGTTTTAAAGTGAAAATATCCCATTAGTCTTGGCCACACCTCTGACTCTTGGCCACAAATCCAGTTCTTCTCAGAGATTCACTGTGGTCCTTTCAGGGAATTGGAATTTAATTCAGTGAAAGAAGCTTTAATCTAGTGTTCCCGTGATTGGAGCAGAAAATAGGAGAGAAACTTCCGTTCAAGACCAGGTAGATAACACCCTTGCAACTTGGTTGGCAGAAAAGGGTGAATCAGGATAAATGTACATGTTTGAAAATGAAAGTATTGGGAGAACAGTAATAATAACTACAGCAGGCCAAGTTAAGGTGGTGCCCAGATCCACCTGACCACCTCTGCCACCCCCTCTCCCAGGCTTCAGCCACTTTCCTGAAGCAGCTGCTGGGTCTGGGCCTGACTGGCCAGACACAAGAGGCTCTGGCCTCTCCAGAGTGACATGGAGGGGCTGGTCCCACGACTCAGAAGGACAGAGAAGTCACCCTGTGTGAGAACTGGGACCAGTGGGAGATGCAATGGAGGCAGGAGAGAAATGCTCAGCGTTCTCTCTGGTGGATTGTTCTTGGATGCAGAGGTCCTGTGTGACCTCCCTGGACATACTCAGTGGGATGAACAGCCAGAGGCCATCCTTGTGATGCTGTGGCCATCTGTTATCACACCCCCTTGGACCTCGTGTTCACTTTCCCTCCTTCCCCATTTCCTTCCTTTCCCCTCATTCTTGTTTTCTGGGATTTTCCCGCCCCTTCCCCTATGAAGGGTTAAGACATGAGCTCTGCCCCAAGCTCTGTTTTCCAGGGAACCCTGGCTAAGGCCATAAGTAATACTTACTGAGTTCTAGCCACATGCCAGGCATAGCTTTTAGTGCTATGTAGATATTAAATTGTTTCCACTTTACTGATGAATAAAGTAAAACAGAGAATTTAGGTGACTTACCCAAGGTCACCATGCCCGTAAGTCTTAGAATCAAAAGTTAGTTCAGACACTCTGGCTCCTGAACTTGTGCTCCTGCCTCTTGAAGAACAGCCTCTGTCGGAGCATCAGCAAGATTTGCACGTTTCCATCACCACATGTGCCAGCACCTGCAGAGAGTTCCCTGATGAATAAAGGAGAGGTGTTATTTCCTTCTGAAATGCAACTCTCATAACACCCTCTGCATTGAGAGATCACCATTTTTTGGGTTTTTTTTTTGTTGTTGTTGTTGCAGACTGGATTCTAAAATGAATCTATTCATAGGTTTTGTTGTTGTTGTTCTTACAGTGTGATTGTTGATGGTCACTTCTGCCTGTTGGTGAAGGCTCTGAGAGCAGGGGCCTATCTCTTTCCTCCCTTCTAGTAGCTGGAACATTGCACCAGGTGTTGATAACTATCTACTGATGCTCTAACTCAAAACACCAAAAANGTGGGAGATGCAATGGAGGCAGGAGAGAAATGCTCAGCGTTCTCTCTGGTGGATTGTTCTTAGATGCAGAGGTCCTGTGTGACCTCCCTGGACATACCCAGTGGGATGAACAGCCAGAGGCCTTCCTTGCCATGCTGTGGCCATCTGTTATCACACCCCCTTGGACCTCGTGTTCACTTTCCCTCCTTCCCCGTTTACTTCCTTTCCCCTCATTCTTGTTTTCTGGGATTTTCCTGCCCCCTCCCCTATGAAGGGTTAAGACATGAGCTCTGCCCCAAGCTCTGTTTTCCAGGGAACCCTGGCTAAGGCCATAACTAATACTTACTGAGTTCTAGCCACATGCCAGGCATAGTTTTTAGTGCTATGTAGATATTAAATCATTTCCACTTTACTGATGAATAAAGTAAAACAGAGAATTTAGGTGACTTACCCAAGGTCACCGTGCCCGTAAGTCTTAGAATCAAAAGTTAGTTCAGACGCTCTGGCTCCTGAACTTGTGCTCCTGCCTCTTGAAGAACAGCCTCTGTCTCAGCAAGATTTGCACGTTTCCATCACCACATGTGCCAGCACCTGCAGAGAGTCCCCTGATGAATAAAGGAGAGTGTTTCTTCCTTCTGAAATGCAACTCTCATAACACCCTCTGNACCAGGTAGATAACACCCTTGCAACTTGGTTGGCAGAAAAGGGTGAATCAGGATAAATGTATATGTTTGAAAAGACAGTGTTGGGAGAACAGTAATAATAACTACAGCAGGCCAAGTTAAAGTGGTGCCCCGATCCATCTGACCACCTCTGCCACCCCCTCTCCCAGGCTTCAGCCTCTTTCCTGAAGCAGCTGCTGGGTCTGGGTCTGACTGGCCAGACACAAGAGGCTCTGGCTTCTCCAGAGTGACATGGTGGGGCTGGTCCCATGACTCAGAAGGACAGAGAAGTCACCCTGTGTGAGAACTGGGACCAGTGGGAGATGCAATGG
>NW_007744504.1:8120-9032 GCF_000696425.1 Galeopterus variegatus
CTTATAGTGGGGTGTGTGGCTTTGAGGGAAATCTTGGGCAAAAGGTGAGCCTGGTGAGAAGGGACAGACAACCTGGTAGGAATGCAGGGCTTCCCAACACAACTTGACGAACCCTTAGCATCCTGTTCCCACAGGGATCCCTGGACATGCCTGAAGTCCATGAATAGCCTGAAATCTATGGACATTTTGTGTGTAAGTCAGTGTCAGGTTTGGGGGAGTGTTTCAGGGGAAGGCATACCTTCTATAAGATTCTCAAAAATATTGCTATTATGGAAAGAAAATTAAAGTTTAGGCCTTTGTATTACTCCTTTAAAAGAAAAGAATTGTATTGAACCAGGCCAGCGATGGAAATGGACCCAGAACCAGAAGTCCTCAGGATCCTGAGATAGGGGGCCGAGGGCCTTAGCCCACCCCCTCCCCCAACAACATCTTACAATGTACTTATTAGTCACGTGTGTTTCTATGGGGTACGTGACTTATCTGCTCATGTCCTTCACCAAAAAATAAAATAAAATAAAATAAAATATACAATTTAGTGGTTAAAAACAAGAAAAATTGTCAGTCTGAATACGAGTTGAATAAAGCACTAATTAATGCACAATTTTTTAATTATTTATTGAGATAAAATTCACATAACATAAAATCCAGCATATTACCGTACAATTCAGATCTTTTTGGTGTATCCACAATGTTGGGCAAACCTCACCAATATCTACTTTCAGAACAGTTTCATCATCCCAAAAAGAAACCCACACCCAGTAAGCATTCCTTTCTCATTCCCCCCAGCCTTTGGCAACCACTAATCCACTTTCTATCTCTATAGATTGGCTTATTCTGAACATCTCGTACAAGTAGAATTGGCGTTACTTCTTCCTGTGCGGCTTTGTGCAGATCATTTAAAAAACGAGGCCT
>NW_007744504.1:9422-10707 GCF_000696425.1 Galeopterus variegatus
AATTTTTTCATATGGAAATAGCCAAGGTTGTTGTGAAGATCCGATGGGATGCAAAATGCCCATGGAGGAGGGAAGTCATCTCTAAAGCACCTTACTAATATTGGGTGGAGTGTCACTGTCACTCCTCCTCTCTGCACCTGAGACTGTGGGGTACAGAAGGGGAGAGGATCTAGCAGGGATGAAATGCATATGTCTTCAGTTTGGCTCAGCTGGGAGCTGGCTCAGAAGCTCTGAGTGTAAGTAGCGTATTTGGGATGCAATGTCAGGATGCGCTGGTAGAGGAGTGTTTGAGGGAGACAGAGAAGTGGAGGAGGAAGGCTATCCATGTGTGAAAAGGCACAGGATGCTTCTGTGAGCAGCCAGTGCACGCAGTCCCAGAGTGGCTAGCATGCCTCCAAGTTGGCACCTGAAGGCCAAGTGTGTGCCTGCAGCCAGAGAAGGCCAGGCAGGGATTGCAGGTGCTTGCAGCAGGAAGCCATCTGCACGTGCCAGAGCGACAAGTGCCCAGGAGAAGTACGGGTGCAGCTTCAAAAGCTGACAGCATCTGCTGCAGCAGACTGTGAGCCGGACAGAGTCACGTGCATTACCTGTGCTAAATTCTAAGTCAATGATTCCTAAACAGAGCTTCTCATTAGAATTACCTGGGCCGGGGCCGCCCCTGTGGCTCACTCGGGAGAGTGCGGTGCTTGTAGCGCTGAGGCCGCGGGTTTGGATCCTACGTAGGGATGGCCGGTGAGCTCACTGGCTGAGCATGGTGCGAATGACACTGTGCCAAGGGTTGCGATCCCCTTACCGGTCAAAAAAAAAAAAATTTACCTGGGCCGGCCCTGTGGCTCACTCGGGAGAGTGCGGCGCCGGTAGCGCTGAGGCCGCGGGTTTGGATCCTACGTAGGGATGGCCGGTGCGCTCACCAGCTGAGTGTGGTGCCGGCGACACCAAGCCAAGGGTTACAATCCCCTTACCGGTCACAAAAAAAAAAAAAAAAGAATTACCTGGAAAGTGTGAAAAAAAATCAGACTTCTGGGACTCATTTCTTTAGGAAATTTTAATTCAATATGGCTAGGGCAAGGTCTGAGAACTGGCGTTTTCCAAAAGCTCTCTGGGTATACTGCTTCTCTTGCAGAGGCAGGCACTGCATCTCCCGAAACTCGAGGGAAAGGCTGGGGCACACGTCTGCAGAGGTGGGGAGTTCCCAGCTGCTTCTGCTGAAGACACTGCACCACCCACTAGCAGAGTGAAGCTTCTGAATGGTCCTTCAGGTATGCTCCTGTTCTGTCTTTCCTCC
>NW_007744504.1:11654-13101 GCF_000696425.1 Galeopterus variegatus
TGAGGCATTCAGTAATATTTGCTAAAGACACTGCACCACCCACTAGCAGAGTGAAGCTTCTGAATGGTCCTTCAGGTATGCTCCTGTTCTGTCTTTCCTCCGCTGTGGCCCAGTTCTTAACATCCCAGGCCTGGGTTATTGAAATGTCCCCCCAACTCATCCCTCCACCCCAGTCCCCACTTCCTCTAGTGCTATGACTCACCGGCAGCACAGCCTCAATCAAACCACTCTCTTTCTAGAAATCTGCAGAGTTCCCCACCCTGATCTGTAAAATGGAGTCAAACACTTGTGATGGGATGGGAAACCCTCTACCACCCAGTTCCACACCTACTTTTCCAGCCTTCGATTTGTGTCTCTCGTATGATGTATCAGTCAGCATCCAGGCAGGAAATCAGGAACCTCACTACATTGTTGAACAAAAAATTATTTAAAATAAGGAATTGGTCAGACAGGTGTTGGAGGATTGAAAAAAATAAAAAGGAAATGTCGAGGTGTTACAAAAGTTATGACCACAGGAAGCAGCCATCAATCCTAAAACTTAATCCCAAACTCAAAGCGATTGGGATAACTAGAACCTAGAGATGCAGAGAGGGAGCTCTGTGGGGGGAGAGGTGCTCCGCAGCTGCGGGTGACACAGGAGCTCGGTGGGGGGGTCTTTCAGGGGAGACAGTCATGCCTCTGAGGATGAGGGGGCTCCTCAGCTTCTGCTGTACTTCAGGAGTTTGGAGAAAGGCCCGAGTGGAACTGGGCTGGGATGACTAATGAGGGGGAGCTGCCCTGATGAGGACTGAGCCTCCGAGGGGCACAGTAGGTCTGGAGTCAAAGGATCCTAGAGATTGGAGCCAAGTGTGGCTGCTGGAGTGGAGGCTGTTGAGGGGACAATGATGACAGGAGGGGCACATCCTGTCCTTCTCCTGCCTTCTAGTCTCTCTCTAGTACCCAGTATTTGTGGACCCTAACAAAGAGCCAGCTGACAAAGGAGACAGGTAACCTGCAGATCCCCCAGCCCTGCACCACATAGAATGGTGCTTCAGAGCTGAGAGACAATAGCTTAACAACCGGNCCCAGCCCTGCACCACATAGAATGGTGCTTCAGAGCTGAGAGACAATAGCTTAACAACCGGCATGACCCCTGAGGTGCTGGAGTCACCAAATGTGTCCTTGCACATCTGGGCGTCTTGGCTAATGCTATCCTGACTCTTTGGAATTTTCTCTCTATCCACAGATTGCTTGGCAATGTCTTCTCTTTGTGAAGCCTTCCAGGTGTCCCCCTATTTCCCAACCCCCAAGCCAGAAAAAAGTCCTTTCCTTACCTGTTTTCCCCTGGCACTGATGCTTCTATAAAGCAATAGTCACACTGTATTATCCTCACTTGCTTCAGGTCTGTGTCTTCTGCTTGACCATGAACTCAAGGGAAAGGTGTCGTTTACTTATGTGAATGACTCTA
>NW_007744504.1:15018-15591 GCF_000696425.1 Galeopterus variegatus
ATTAAGAGCTGCCTTGTAGTTCACCCGAGGACATGTTCCAGGGAAATCATAGAATATTTATCAGCGCTATTACATTTTCTCCAGCACCTTTCATCCCAGAGGATCCCAAATGCTTTGCTAACAAAATATCTAGGGAGATTTTACCCATTTCTAAAACCAAGCTGCCGTCCTTCCCTTTTTCTCCACCCACACCCCTTCCACTCACCGTCCCCAGTCCACTCCTGCCTGAATTGTTATGACCCCTCATCGCTTAACAAGTAACACTCAGATGCCTTAACCTGGTTGTATGAGTTTTCTGTGGCCACTGTGACAAATCACCACAAACTTGGCGGCTTAAACAATACACATTCGTTCTCTTACAGTTTGGGAGGTCAGAAGTCCTGAAGGGGTTTCACTGAGCTGAAACCAAGTTGTAGCAGAGCCGTGTTCCCTGCGGAGTCCCCACGGGAAGATCCATCTCTGTGCCTTTTCCCACTTCTAGGGGTGTACTCACTGCACGCTGCAGCTCACGTCCCCTCCTGCCCTCTTCGTAGCCAGCAGCTTAGTGTCTCTAATTCTCTGTCCAATCTTTGT
>NW_007744504.1:15935-16503 GCF_000696425.1 Galeopterus variegatus
GATCAAATCCTGGCTCTCCTACCTAGAAGCTACATGGCCTCAATGAAGTTATTTAATCCCTATTGAGGATCAATCTCATCTGTAAAATTAAGCTCGTAACATTTCCTTAATGGGACAGATGTAAAACATAAATATTTTTCTCACATAACAGAAACTCAAGTTATTTTCTACCCTTTTGTGAAGAAATTGGGATGGGTCTTTTATCTAGTTTTATGATAAGTAAAATAAGAAATAAAAATGTAAGACGATTTTCATAAGATTCCATAATTTTCTAAATACATAGGCTGGGTTAGTTGTTTCAGACATATCATTCTTTTTCTTGGTCCCAAAAGATGTATCTTGTTTTTTGTTTTATTAAATGGAGGAATGCAAATGCATATCTACATGCACCTACATTTTTATCATTGCCAACACTTTGTCTGACTTTTTAGTCTTGTACACTGGCCTATTCAAAAACCTAAGGTGGAATGTACTGTGACCTTTTTTGAAATCAGAACCTATATCAGGTGGCATCAGAGAGGAGCATATTTTAATACAAAGGTACATCTTATGATTTTTAGGGTGCTCT
>NW_007744505.1:0-930 GCF_000696425.1 Galeopterus variegatus
CTAAAAGTTACATATTGATTATCAAAGAATGAGTGCAGAGGCAGGGAATTTATATGAGTTTTATCTAGGCTAGGACTTATTTAGTCCTAGAGCGAGTTTAGATTCTAGCCCTGTAAGGCCTGAGAAGATATATAGACACGATGAAGAAGCATGAAAATATCTTCAGTGCTTGCTCAGGAATTGATAACTGTCCCGTTGGTTTTCTCATGAAAGAATTCTCCCATCATTGGCCATTGGTTCTAAAATAAGAGGAACTAAAATGACTTAGGGAATTTGTGAGTAGAGGCCTCATACCTAGAGATACCGATTTCCTGGGTGGTCTTGAGTTCACCTTAATTCTTAAAGGATGCTTTGCTGAGAACCAGACTCTAGGGCTGTGGCCACTTTGTCTTATGATATTGAAAATATTCCATGGTCTCTGCTATTCTTGTTTATGTTGATAAGATAGCAGTTAGTCTGAGTCTTTTTCCTTCAAAATGAGAGAAGTTTATTTTCTGCTTGTTAAAATTCTTTTTCTATTTCATTAGTAAGCAGAATAAATTGAAGAACGTGTGCTAATATTCATACAATGGAATAATGCACAGCAGTGAAAATTCATGGGCCACAGTGACCATAACAGGATGGATGATTCTCACAAACATGCAGTCGACTGAAATAAACTGCATGTATGTAAAGTCCAAAAGAAGGAAAAGCTAAACTACTGGATTGATATACCTCCTTACAAAGAAANGGGAATTTATATGAGTTTGATCTAGGCTAGGACTTATTTAGTCCTAGAGCGAGTTTAGATTCTAGCCCTGTAAGGCCTGAGAAGATATAGACACGATGAAGAAGCATGAAAATATCTTCAGTGCTTGCTCAGGAATTGGTAACTGTCCCGTTGGTTTTCTCATGAAAGAATTCTCCCATCATTGGCCATTGGTTCTAAAA
>NW_007744505.1:2719-5884 GCF_000696425.1 Galeopterus variegatus
GTGTACGCACTGTGCTGTGTGCAGGGGATCTCTGTGCAACCCCCCTTTTTTGGATATTTAAGATTCAGTTTTCACATCTGAAATTTAAAAAAAAAGGTTTACTGTTATATAACTTATTTTTTCATTACTTCGTGGGGTTAGGACCTGTAAATCAAGAAAAATGCACTGAGAAGTAGGAATTTCCTGCATGGTCCTGATATGATAATAAAATCGCTAAGTTATAAAATAGATAGTGTCATACACATCCACACACGTCAGTTTAAGAATTTTACCCCTTTGTCCAAACAAGCCTAGAGACACTAGGTTGGGGTTCCCAGGTGAGGATCACATCTGAGGGAGCTGAGCCTCAGTGAGCAACCGCTGGGAGGTTTTTGTTTTGACCTAGATCACTGTGGCAGGAAGCACCTTACTCTCCTGACAGTAATAGTTTGCAGCATCATCAGCCTCCATCCACAGGGTGAACTGTGAGGGTGAAGCCAGTCCCAGACCCACTGCCACTGAACCTGGCTGGGACCCCAGAGACTCAATTGGATGCTTCATAGATCAGGTGTTTAGGGGGTTGTCCTGGTTTCTGTCGATATAAGTTAATAAAGTTAAATCTTCTCATTTGGACACTCTGGGTGGCCCTGCAGGAGATGGTGCCCCTGTCTCCTAGAGACACATCCAAGGAGGCTGGAGACTGGGTCAGTACAATGTGCCCAGTGGAGTCTGGAATGACAAACACACAAAATAAATGGTAACAGATATACTGAGACCATCTCCATGTAGGCCCAGTGCATTGGTGATATTTTTCACCTCAGTCATGGGCAACACTCTGAATAATGAGAAAACAAAACATAACTGAGCCACTTCAAACCTACAACAAATGCCTTAATTCCAGTGACCAAGAACCCAGAGACACAGGAAGCAATTAAGGCAACAATGGGTTTGAACAATGTCTCTCTGCAGCCCCCTCACCTGGAACCCAGAGCAGCAGGATCCACAGCAGGGGAGCGCCTGAGTCCATAACAGAGCTGAGCTAGATGCTGCCCCTCAGTGATTCTGATTAGCTGCCTTTAAGGATGTGTTTAGGAGCCTGGAACATTGTGTAGTGACTCAACATGCAAATCAGCTCAGAAAAGCTCAAGTTGGTGCTCAAAGAGAACACCTGCTCTTATTTCACCCAGTGGGAGGTGGGATTAGTAAAAAATTTCCTAGAGCAACTGAAGCATAGTCCAAGGGATATTGTGACCTCCGTATTGTTTCCTCACCTCCTAGTCTCTGTGAGATGCCATGTGGGGAAGTCTATTGGGACTGCCCTGCATAAAGATGCAAGTTATTTCAGGAACTCTTTTGATCCCTGAAAATTAAAACTCCATGCCACCTCAAATAATAGTACATTTCAATTTGTGATCAGTATCAGAGAAAGAAAGCAGTGGGTTTTCACAAAAGAGAAAAACAGAGTAGCTTCGTTCAAATGGGGAGGGGAAGTTACCCCACCGAGTAAATGGCCTTTAATCCATGTCCTGAAATGTCATCAAGAAATGGAACTAACATGGGGGTGACGGAGCATGGAAGCTTGATGGAGGCTTGGAACGTAAGCTTATGAATTAACTTGCCTCCATGTGGATAAGGCAGGGTCTCTCCTTCTCCTCAGTCCTGGAACCAGTGCCGCATCCCCCTGGAAGCCGGCACAGGCAGAGGTGTAATTGGACTGGGTCCTATTCATTGTGGAGGACAACCAGTCCCCAACTTCCAGTAGATCAACCTTTCTCATCACCGAAGACTTGAGCTGAGGAACCCCACTTTCTCCTATGACAAGATACGGTGTCCCAAGTACATTGGATGTGGTTATATAGTATATAACAAATTCATTTTAGATTATAAAGTGAATAGAATGATTTACATTAAAATATTTCTTGGAGGTTAGAAGGGAACAAAGAGTCAACTGAGAATAACCTAGTACAGTATTCTATTTAATAGCTTAATGGGCAAATACTTACATATGCATTTTTGGAATTTTTAAAATATTGCAGTTTGTGAAAATTGTCTTTATTATTAGATGCACAAGAGTAATTAGTGGATTTCTTTCTATATACTTTTATATATTTTAAAATTCTACCTAATATTACCTTTAATCAAAAAGAAAAACCTTTGACAGGATCTCTAAAGACAATCTGAAACAATATATATTTATATAAACTATATGTGTGTGTGTGTATTCCAATTAAATAGCCCAGAAAAATACCTACGAATATCCAGAAGAATATGGTATACTTCAGAAACAACAGCTATGGACATCTTACATACCTTAGAACCTAAATTCATTCCTGTTGTAAGAAATAAAAATATAAAGGTGACTCGAGTCCTGCCTCTGATCTAAACAGCTTTGATATAACTCAGGTCATCCCGCCCCTTTTGCAGTGTGACCTCAAACACCTTTGCAAGCCTTCACCAGGACCCAGAGCAAAAACCGATCACAATCACTCT
This sequence comes from Galeopterus variegatus, assembly GCF_000696425.1. NCBI lineage: Eukaryota > Metazoa > Chordata > Mammalia > Dermoptera > Cynocephalidae > Galeopterus > Galeopterus variegatus. Next base: position 5,189 of record NW_007744505.1, read on the forward strand.
TTTTGTCCCTCATTGCCTTTGCAAGAAGAGAGAAGAGAACTGAGTCTGGCATTCTTATGCACACACCTGGGCGTTCAGTTCTTGAGAAAACACCATCATGAAGGTGATAGATCTGTCACAGAGAATGCTGAGATGTCACTGTTACAGGAGTGCATTCTGCTGTAAACACAGGTGCTGAGGAGGCAACAGAGTAGCAAAGGGCATGAACAGCCACAGCCTTGAGCTGCTGCCCACCCCTCCCCACCAGTAGGAAGGCCCAGGAATGCTCTGTGATGCTCTGGCATGGATGTGGTGGAAAACGGTGGAAAAATGATCACAATTTAGAGCTGGTGTATGCGTTTTGGTTACACTCAGTCTCAGAGTTACATCATCTGGCAACCTCAGTGTCTTCTGAGGGGAGGATGGAAACAGCTCCATGAAGTCTGACTCTGTATGTGTGTTTGTGTGTGTGTGTGCATGCACATGTGTTCACACCATGTTTATGCAGGAAAAAGTGCATATTAAATTGTTAGTAATAATGATTTACAGTATCATGACACAACATACTATGAGAAAGCTATTTTTAAAACAACCTGGTACAGAATCTGACTGAGATAAATAAATAGAGGAAAAATATGCCTGCCAATAAATTATAAGTCATTAGCAGTTTCTGCTAGCAACAACATGAACTAGATTTCTCATTTTGATTGAGCCAGA
>NW_007744505.1:8189-12918 GCF_000696425.1 Galeopterus variegatus
CCAGAAGACCCTGACTCATGAGAGTCGAAGGAAGGAGGAGATAGTGCCAGGCCGTGGTGTCTCATCGCTCTTCACTCATCCCGAGGCCCTGGACAAAGGGCCATAAGCACCTGCCTTCCCTCCCACACACTCCCCTTTCATCCGACTTTGTTGTTGGATCCTATTGGCTCAGAGCAGTCTCTGACAAGGCAAAAATAGCGCTTGTCTTCTCTAAGAACAAAAACAAAGGGGTCCACGTTGACTTAGAATCGACCCAATCTCCTTCATACTGAGCCGATTCTCTTGGCTTAACATATTGGTTTAAAAAAAAATAGTAACAATTAACATGGCAATAATAGTTAACATATATTTATTACTTATTAAACCTCAAATATTAACCTGTGAACAAAGTTACATCATATAACTTTCAAGAAATATTTTACCAAAGATTTAAAAGGTTCCCTGATTGAGGGTTGAATAAACTTGACATCAAGGGTGAGTTAACTTTTCTAGGGCTCATCAGATGTCTGTGGCTAGATCACTATAAATGTGGTGTCAGAATTCAGTCTGATGAATTCCAAAGGGAAGAATGGCTGGTGGCAGTGACAGCTAGGGCACTGGGACATTTCTATCAGGGACAATCTGGGTGATCTCACATACTGATTTTGTAAATCTCATGTTTCCTGATGTATATCATGTGTCTTGAAAACAGTTCCTGGCATGTAATAGACACTCACTAAATACTCTTATTTGTTTAATGAGTGAGTGACTAGATCAGTGTATATTTAATTTTGAAATTTCATCAATATAAGAGAATGACTGCATTGCCAGATTTGACCCCGCTAAAGAGTCTCAGATCATATATTTAATTATCTGTCATCCAGTCACAACAGTGAAGGCCTGAAAAGCGCCTCTAACTCCATGAGTCCAAGTTCCTCACTAACTTTCCCAGTCAGCTCACTGTCTCTGCAGGAGCCTGTCTTTCTTTTCTGTAAGCCTTAAATTTCCCATTGACTCTTCATCCTGAACTTCCCCTTGCCTTGGTTCAAATCTGTATTCTACTGACAGAGTTTGGTTGTTTCTCCCATAAGTATGCAGGCTCCACAAGGAGAGGGTTTTGTTCATTTTGTCCCCCACGGTACTCCCATGAGCTAGAGAATCTCCTGGCATTTAGGACACAGTCAAAAAATCTATTCTGAATAAATGTTGAGTAAATGAACTGGAACCCACTATTTAATAGTGTTTCAGAAGTTATTCTGGGAGGCCATTTAAGAAATCATGATAGCTGCCCAAATCCGAATCTCTATAAGTTGTTCAAAAACTATGCTGATCACCAGAAAAACAAACAATAGCACTCAAAACCCACCTCTTTAACATAACTACAACACAGACAGATAACCCTGCAAACTCCAAATTAGCTTTAAGTAGGGAAATAAGACCTTATTTCAGCCATAGAACCTGAGTCTTTGCAGAAATCGAAGGATGTCTGGGAAAGCTGCACAGCAGGAAAACAGAAGATTGATCTTAATTCCCCCCCACCAAAGGAAAACCACAATACTGAAGAGTCCTGGTCAGTCAGAGCAGTGGATAAAGAGAAGGGTTCTCATCATTTGCTCACATTTGGAACACACATGGAAAGGCAACACTTCCAGGAAATTTGAGCATAAAAAAGAGAGGAGAGAGCTGACCCCATGGCTCACTCGGGAGACTATGGCACTGGGTGCGCTGAGGCAGTGGGTTCGGATCTATATAGTGATGGCCTGGGGTGCTGACTGGCTGAGATTGGTGTGGGCAACACCAAGCCAAGGGTTCGAATCCCCTTACTGGTCACAAAAAAAAAAAAGAGAGAGAGAGAGAGAGACAGAGAGAGAGACAGAGAGAGAGAGGAGAGACAGGCTTTGGAGTCTGGTAGGAGAAGTGAAAAAAAGCAAAGCAGGAAAAGTTAAGATCTTGCAACAGAGACAACCACAAAAAGATGAAGAACACATCCACCCTCCTCCTACCGTTCTTTGGATTAGACAGTAAAGTTGTGTTTGTTAATTTTCTAATTTTGTGAAATGGACTATGAAAATGAGATTACCTTTTTCATTAGGAAATGCACACCAAATTATTTGTGATTTGCACGTCTGTAGCTTACTCTAAAAAGTTTCTGGAAAAAAATGTAAATTTATATAGAGGAAGAGAATGAAAAAGCAAATACGGAATAGTGTTAGAAATTGGGAGCTGGGTGAAGGCATAAAGGCATGTGGATGCTTTGTACAATTTTCTGAAAGTTTGAAATTAATTGGAAATAGTTAGTCGAAAACTTTCCTCTGTCCCCACTGCCAATGGCAGCACCTTGGGAGCTGCAGCTCCACCTGAGGGCTGCAGGTGCAGTGTGTGAGCCACCTCTTCCTGCACCTCCCTTCTTCCTTTGTGACTTCAATAACTATTTATGAAATCAGGAATTGGGAAGACCAGGAGCTACTCTGCTGACTGCCTTTGGTGCTTTCTGAGGGAAACTGGGATAATACAGATTCAACTATGTTTAGTTTGTTCTTTATAAGCATCGTGACAAAGTGCATGGGAGAAAGGACAATCCTGTGCAAACCCAGAACACTCACTCCCATAAGCCCAGTATAAACCCTTTATCCACCACAAAAATTCATTCCCTCTCATGGGCTGATCCTTTATCTTCAATGCAACACTCTCCCAAGTGCAGAACTAGCAACTCAGCAAGGATTTTTCATCTCTTAATGAATAATTACTGTTGCTTTAAGTTTGTCTCCATCTAGCTAATTTCCACGACTTGGAAACAGGTTGCCATGGCAACCATAAAGCGGGCAGGTACCTACAGCCTTTTCACAGCCCTTCATTCCCCAGGAACAAGCTCTGCTTTCAGTCCTTCACTTTTGGCTCCACATAGCGTAAGCCATTGAACAGTCATGTGGTCTCCTTCCCCATCTTTTTTGTAGATTGGTACAAGTGTTATTTACCTTATCAATTTTCCAAATATTACTGTTATAACTAATTTATTCCCATTACCTAAACATAACCCTCACTCTTCAGTCCTTCAATAAGTTAAATTTTACTTCTAATCACACATAATAACAACACAGGGCATGTATTGGACAGTGATTGACAAGGTGGGGCAAGCAGCCTATCAATCCAGCAACTAGTAAAACTGAAATGACAGATCCAGAGAACTTATTTTACCTGGTCTTCTAGGTAGGAACTTCATAAAAACAGGACAGAAAAAGGATGACAGTTAAAAATTACAAAGAGAAATTAAAATATTTCATCAGAAAATGGTGTTGCCTGATACAAGACCAGCCAATCTAAAGACTTAACAGGGGCTCATGACAACGGCAAGTATAAACATACATAAAACAAGAATAACGCAGATTAGCTGATAATCAGCTACTCTCACATAGGAATTTTACTGTCACGTGTCATAACACAATTATCAGGTTGTAGCAAAACCAGGAGTTGAAAGGCAGGGAGAAGTCAGAGGCAGACACCATTTGCAGCTGAAGAGGAGACTCAGAGAAGACCTGCTGGAGAAAGATGCTGAGCACTGGGTGGGTGGAGCTAAAAGAGGGTGGGAGCTGGGAGAGAGTCACCAGGGGCTCCAGAGGAGCAGGGATCCATGTCGTCCTATGTGCAAAGATGACAAAAGAACCTCACCTCTAGGGCTGCCTCCAATCTGCAACCTATTTCCTGGTCCCAAGACTTTCCTTCTTCAAGATCCTGAGAGTGATGTTGACCCAAATGTGTCCTTCTATAGACCTTCCAAATTGAGTGCATTTCTTCCCCTTGATCTGGGGACAAGAGAGCAAACTGGGACTCTCTCAGCCTTATTCTGGTGTGGCTCTAACATAGAAGATGCTCCCCATGTTTTCCGAAAAACAATTATTTGCTTTGACCCTTTCTCACTAAAAACAATTACCATTGTGGTGATCAATGGCTAGAAGTAAAGACAGGCTTTTTCAGGGAGCTAATAGGGTGTTGAGTCCCACCTATCCCCTCTGGGACCTCCTGATGGGTGTGACATGTGTCTCCAGAAACTTGGGTGTGTATGTCAGGGGTGCACGTCTGATTCCTCTTTGAGGAAACTAAAGGTGAGCCTGGGCTGATGCACTGCTCTGCAGGGGGAGGCTGGAGAGATGACAGGTGGGTTTCCTGGAAGGGGCAGCATCTCCCAGCGTTGGGGAGAGGACACTGCTTTTATGTACACAAGAAAAGAGAGCTGAAGCCCACCAGACCCTCCCCCACCTCAGACAACAACCCATGGTGAGCCCAGCTGGGGGAGGGGACTCACTGGACAGTGAATGCTTCTTCAGAGGACTAGCATTGCCATGCACTCAAGGAAGACTCCACTGTGATAAGAAATGTCCATAGAATACTATTATTTAAGATTAACTGGCAAAGGCATGAGACTTGCCAGAGATTTCATGGAAGGGACAAGAGAAATTGACCCCACAGGGAAAACCTAGACTCATGGGGCAAACAATAAAGCTTATGTCGGATTGCATCTCATGATCCAGCTTCTTTAATACACAGGTAAATAGCCAAAGGGCTAAACCCACACTGAGGATAAGATGAGAAAGAGAAGTCAACAATTCTACTGTCCCTGGGTCACAGCTTAGTGCACAGAAAACCACAGGTTAAGGATCAAAGCAAAATGTAAGGAAAATAGGGCCTGTTTTCCAAAGTGACAGGGACATTCTGCCAAGCAGTGACTGACACCTAATGGAGAGCTGCTTCTGTG
>NW_007744505.1:13551-14722 GCF_000696425.1 Galeopterus variegatus
AAATTTTTTTGCACCAGCGTAAACTCAAACTAACTTGTTTCATTTAGCAAAGGCAGATACCACATATCTGGGCATTTTCTGAGAAATCACAAGCACTTCTTAAAATTCCCCTTCTACTCACCACATCTCTGAGTGGTAGAACTGATAACTGACTACACCAAGATTATCAGGGAATCAGAGCAATGAGAAAGCCTTTCTGCTCTCAATACTATGCACAAGTCCCAAAGGCAGGGAGCCGGAAGAATATCTTTGAGTTTCGGAGGTTGTGTTTTATCTGGGAGACATTGTCTTAGATAAAGAGACAGGAAGGGAAGCAGGTCATGAATCCCTGAAGAGAGCAGTAGAACGCTATTAACAGGACGGCAGACTGACTCTTTCCTGTGGTTCCCAGAAAGAAACANATTTCATGGAAGGGACAAGAGAAATTGACCCCACAGGGAAAACCTAGACTCATGGGGCAAAGAATAAAGCTTATGTCGGATTGCATCTCATGATCCAGTTTCTTTAATAAACAGGTAAATAGCCAAAGGGCTAAACCCACACTGAGCATAAGATGAGAAAGAGAAGTCAACAATTCTACTGTCCCTGGGTCACAGCTTAGTGCACAGAAAACCACAGGTTAAGGATCAAAGCAAAATGTAAGGAAAATAGGGCCTGTTTTCCAAAGTGACAGGGACATTCTGCCAAGCAGTGACTGACACCTAATGGAGAGCTGCTTCTGTGCTTTTACACGAGATACTGTGGTGCCTCTCAGAGCCAAGACAGCTTCACTCCCTTTGGTACCAGAAACGAATTTTCTATTTTCTCTCACATCTGATCCTGTAGCTCAAGGCTTATTCACTGACCTGCTTATGTATAAAAAAATTCACAATTTACTTTATTCACCAGACAAGCTATGTCTTCCACGAAAAAAGTATCAAACAAGCAAGAGGATGCCGAGATTTCAGGTTACTAGAAAAATCACTGAGGCTCCCATCACCCAGCTCAAGATTGAGAAAACTCTCCACTGCTGAGGGTGTCTGTGAGTCTGATCCATTTGAACTCCCCTAGCAGAATGCACAGCAGAAAGAACAATTTGGCTTGTTTTCAGGAGGCTCAGATCGTCATCAATAGAAATGCCACAATATCAAATCTAATTTGAATGTGAGAACATAATGTTAGCATTTTCAGA
>NW_007744505.1:16074-16501 GCF_000696425.1 Galeopterus variegatus
AAATTAATGTAACTGAATTTCCCCGGAAATGTTTGAGTAAATAATGGCAGAATATACACAAGTTTGAGAAGGGAAATAAATTTACAAATATAAGAAAGTCGGCAGGACCCAAAAGTTATGAGCTTAAAGAAAACCCCACCCTATGACTTCAGAAAAAAAAAGTTACAGGGGATGGAGAGTGTCATTACATGATACATAAAATAGTTAATTCACTAAACAGAAATGGAAATTCTAAATATGTATGCAGTTAACAACAGCTTTAAAATACCTGAAGCAAAAAGTACATTTCCTCAAAAGGCGCATCATTCACAGAGATGTTTTTGTCCAGAACCACAAGTCTCTTCAGTACCCAGTGACCTGAATGGATTGCATCTTACTTTGAGGACATGTGGTACATTTTGTGCTTCTGAAAATAATTACTTGGTCC
>NW_007744506.1:0-1396 GCF_000696425.1 Galeopterus variegatus
CATTGGGGTGTTTTATTGCCATCAGCACTTCAGCTGTCCTCTCACAGTGACAGGTCCCCCCCAAAAAATATCCTTTCTGAACAGGAGAACTTTCCTTGATACAAAGTTGTCTGCATCCTGCAGGAGGCACAATGTGAGAGGAGTGAGCAGTCCATACGGTAGATGCCCATGTTCTCGGTCCATATGGTAGATGCCCATGTTCTCAGCATCTGGGATTTCTGACCTGGTGAAGCAGGGGCAGGTTGAAGAGTAATTACCTCCCATTTAATACAGATCTACACAGAGGAAAAGTGGAAGGGGATAAGAGCCAGGGTGTGGTCTAGACAGAAGCTTTATATTGATGTGTTTATTGATGTTTTCATGAGCTCTTGCAGGGTAACAGAGCACTCAAAACTTAAAGGACAGAAACAACAATTTACCATTTCTCATGACTCTGTGGGTTGGCTGGTGTTTTCTNGGCCATAATAATCATATACAGTGTATATTGACAAAATAAAAATAAATAAATAAAAAAAAAACAAACAAAAAAAGAAAGTTGAACAAGAAACTACCACAGCTCCCTTAGTCTGGGTTTTCCATGACCTCCATCTGTGTTGGTGTTTTGTTGTTTGTTTTATTTTGTTAGGGCTGGGAAAACATGAATTGGGTGGCTTTAAACAACATAAATGTATTCTCGCACTGTTCTGGATGCCAGTTTCACAATCAGTTTCACTGGGTCAAGATGAAGGTTTTGTCAGGTAGGTTCTCCTTGTGGATACTTGTGATGGCATTTAGGGCCCTCAGAAAATCCAGAATAATTTCACCATTTGAAGAGCCTTAATTTACTTCCGCAAAGGCCATGTTCTCTTATAAGGTAACATTTGCAGGCTTGGGGGAGCAGAACATGATATTTGGGGGGCCATCCTCAGTGTTTTAGAACAGCACAGGAGCAACTCTCTCTGTACACATCCCACCTTTCTCCCAAATCACTTCATCCCCTTATGTACTTCTAGGCCAACTACATCCAGGCTCTGAGGAGCACACATGGGAGGCTTTGCTTAGGGTTTGGGTAAAGACCTGCTGAGTTACTCACTATCAGGCACAATGTAGGACACAACCAAAGAGAGCCTTAGACATCTGAGAAGAAGCTGTCTCTACAGAGGACAGTCGTGTACAGAGGACAGTCATGGAATATTATTCTCTGGATGTCTAAATGTCTTCAGTAGTCTGTAGTCCTCAGCCCTCATAGAAGGTATGTGTGGGTCGTGACAAAATAGCATCCACATTTACCTCTCATTTTGCTCTTCCTGTTCACTTTGAACAGTATGTTTTTGTGAAGTGACTGCGGTAAGAAAATTGTCCAAAGTATAAAAATGAGTATAATTTTGTTCCTATTTGTCTTAGTTAAGTTCATGGG
>NW_007744506.1:1764-8089 GCF_000696425.1 Galeopterus variegatus
TGACAAAATAGCATCCACATCTACCTCTCATTTTGCTCTTCCTGTTAACTCTGAACAGTATGTTTTTGTGAAGTGACTGCGGTGAGAAATTTGTCCAAAGTATAAAAATGAGTATAATTTTGTTCCTATTTGTCTTAGTTAAGTTCATGGGGCATTTCAAAATGTCTTGTAAAGTTTGGTATAAAAACCAATTTTCTGGACTTGCCTTTGTTCAGGTTAAATAAGAGATGCCTAAATCTGAATATAATACCCAATTCTCTCTAAGATTTGGGGCACAAAAATAAAATTTTTGCCTAAGTGCCACTCCTGTGGTGTCATCTTCTGCTGATGCCCTTAGGAAGTGACACTTTCCCACATGCCCCTGCAGCTGTCTCCTCCAGGACAAGTTGCAGGGATTCTGAAAGCTGTCCTCCTAACTCAATACAGTTATGACGCAGGCCAGCCAGAACACTTCATATGGACACATATTGTCATGTCTGTCCTGGAACAGATGATTGCATGTTGTGAGCTTTCATCAGTGGTGAATTTGACATCTGGCTAGAGCAGAAAGCATTACAAGCCTTCCAATCTCTGTAAGAATAGAATGTCAAGTGACCACTCTGCAGACATCTATCTTGTTCCAGGGTGACATCTATGTCAGGAGGCACAATGTGAGAGGAGTGAGCAGTCCATATGGTAGATGCCCATGTTCTCAGCATCTGGGATTTCTGACCTGGTGATGCAGGGGCAGGTTGAAGAGTAATTACCTCCTATTTAATCCAGATCTACACAGAGGAAAAATGGAAGGGGATAAGAACCAGGATGTGGTCCAGACAGAAACTTTATATTGATGTGTTTATTGATGTTTTCATGATCTCTTGCAGGGTAACAGAGCACTCCAAACGTAAAGGACAGAAACAACAATTTACCATTTCTCATGACTCTGTGGGTTGGCTGGTGTTTCCTCTGCTGTCTTGCCTGCGCGCACTCCGGCAGCTGCAGTCAGCTGGGTCAGCTGGGCTGGAAGGTCCAAGTTGGCCCCACACACATGTCTGCCAGGTAGTTCTGGCAATGTCTAGTCACCTCGGTTCTCCTCTTAGTGGCATGCTGAAGGGGAGAAGAGGTGGGAACACTCCACCTTAGATGCTGATGTTCAAAGGTGAGTTGACAATAGACATTTTAAATTGATAATAAAACTGGGTTTTTTTTGTCACCATGAACTGACAATTCTGAACAATGGCAGTGATAAAATACCCCTCCCTATGGGAAGGGCCATTCACACTGCCCACATTTTCATTCCTACCGGCCCCCCCTTATGCCACTGGATGGACTATGTGCCTGTCTGTCAGCTGGTGCTGGTGGTTGGCTGGGCACCTCTGTTCTCTCCAAGTGGTGTCAGATCCACCAATAGTCTACATGAACTTTCTCACATTCCCAGATGGGAGGTGTAGTGGATTGAATTATGTCCCCATGAAACTCCCTGAAGCTTGAATTGTGTCCCCCAAGTTTTATGTATTAGAAACTTGGTCCCCACTGATGGTTAAGAGGGTGGAAAATCCTCTTATGGTAATTGAAAGGTAGAGCCTTGAAGAGGTGATTGGATTGTTTGACCATGCAGTAGTGAAAGGATTAAAAATGGTGGCCAGCGGAGTGGTTCTGAGGGCTTTAAAGTAAGACGGGAGTCTATGTTTCTTGCTCTCTCTCTGCTCTCTCTGCTTCCACCATCTTGCAATGTGAGACCTCTGGGTCACTGTTGTTACCACCAAATGGACTTTGGACTTCCCAGCCTCAGAAACTGTAAGCCATAAGTTTCATTTTCTTTATAAATCACCTAGTTTCTGGTATTTTGTTATACACAATATAAACAGGCTCATACAGAAAGGTAAGGCTGTGGGGCCTCCTGAGGCCTGCACTTCAGTCCTGGCATGGGTTGATTTCACCACATTCTATGGTCTGTGCAGGTCCCAAGATCAGCCTAGATTCAAGATGTGGAAAAATATACTCCACTTTTCAATGAGAGGAGCATGCAAGCAATGTTTTCTCTAATCTACCAAAACTGTCTGGACTTAGATATTGACCAGCAACAAAAAGTAGAATGGGCACAGTATTTATTGAATTTTTATTATATGCCATGGTTGAGCCAAGTCTTCATATAAGACATATGTTTTGTTTCCTACTTCCATTGGACATACTGAGACAGAGAGAGGTTATGAGACATGTCCTAGGTCACTAAATAAAGTAAGCAAGTATTCTTATGAGAAAATCTGATCACAGAAGGCAGTGAGTGGTGTGACAGCACTGAGAGATTCCTTGTATCCAGCCACCTGGAGCAATTCTGTGGGAGGTCCTGGCTCCCGTGCTCATAACAGCACAGCTGCACACACAATGCATGGATTGAGATCTGTTAATACCTTTTGCATGTTTATTAAAAAGTACTGAATGTAATCAGCATAATTAACTCGGGTGGTGTTTCTATTAGCTAATAACCAAATTAAAAGATGGATATTTTATTTTGTTGCCAAGATGATGACAAAGAAATAAGAAACTAAGATGAAAGCAAAACGTAAATCCCCAGACTGAGGTCTTTGGGTAAGAGGTTGAGACTCAGTGTGGAGCACATGAGCCCTCTCCTTTCAGAAGAGAGGGACAATCAGGAAAAGGAAATGTGACATAGAGACATAACCTTGGTTATTCAAGGGAAGCTGAAGACCAAAGCGGAAGGCTCCTTCTTGAGCATGAGCAGGCACAGGGAAAATTCTCATAAATCACAACACTTGCAGGTGCTGCATGCTCAGCACATTGCACGAGGCACCTTGTAACAAACAGAAGTGGAACCAATAATCCCAGACCCCAAAGGAGTGCCAAGTGTGACTTCTCTTCTGCATGCCCGCCCCCACTGCCCCACCCTGCTGCAGCTTTTATTGCATTTTTGGAGGACCAAGACCATATCCTTAAAGATCACCCAGTTTCTTCACACCCCCAATTCCTTGATAAATGGTTCCGAATTAAGACTTTTAGGGATACAGCCATAGGTCTCTGTTTCAAGTTTAGTCTTTTTGTCCGGTTCAGCAAGATGGAGAAAAGGGAGAGAGAGACCCGAGCCAGGTGCTATTTCAGCCAAAAGCTTCATTCCACTAATGTGGAGGGGAGACTGAGCCAGATTAGTTCCCTCAAACCCAGGAAAGAAGGAGGTTTATAAGACTTTTTGGGAGGGTTCTGAAAGAGTAATGGGCAGTTTCAAAATCAGTGGTATGCAAGGTGACACAGCCCTTGTGGTCCCATAGCATCTGGTCAGTTAGGGCATAGGCTCTTGATAGGCACTATCTCAGTACAAAGCATTCTAGCCCTAAGTCTGCTAAAGGAAGCCCGCAAGACATGCCTCTAATGATAAAGGTAATGTTTACCCCTTCCCAGGAGAGGAATCTCAGTTCCCAGAACAGAAAAGGGAAAGAGGAGGGGGTCTGGGGGGAAAGTTGCTTAACCTGGCTGTGCTGGTGTTAAGCTAGCCATGAGACCTAATGCTTTTGATCATAGGGGTCAGTGGAAAACTTCCTCTTCACCCCTGAAGTTTTGTTAATAAAACTCACTGATAGAATGAGATCAATATGAAGAAAATGCATAACAAATTTTATTTAATGTTCTGGGAGAAGTCAAAGCATGGGGGAGTCACAAGAGAGTAGTGTCCCAATTTGCCACTGGGGTACAGAGCTTATATACCCATATCCATAGGGAAAAGACAGATGGGGGTGTAGGAGTAAATAATTCTTATGGTGGTGCAATGGGTCTAGAGAATATACGACGTCCTGGGACAAAGTCTATTAGGCCCGCAAAGCAGAAGATACTGCTAAATGTTTATTTCCTTCCTGTGATATGCATTTAGTTAATGAAAGCTCAGAGGAAATACCAGAGGTCATTTTCTTCTTCTTTGGTGAGTCCTGACCATAGGCAGAAAAGGGAACAGCTTCATCCTGTGCTTGGGACAGTGACAGAGAATTGAGGGGTGTGTGTGTGTGGGGTGGTCAGAGAGATTTCACCCCTGAAGTTTTGTTAATACAACTCACTGACAGAATGAGATCAATATGAAGAAAATGCATAAAAATTTTATTTAATGTTCTGGGAGAAGTCAAAGCACGGGGGAATCACAAGAGAGTAGTGTCCCAATTTGCCATTGGGGTACAGAGCTTATATACCCATATCCATAGGGAAAAGAGAGATGGGGGTGTAGGAGTAAATAATTCTTATGGTGGTGCAAGGGTCCTAGAGAATATACGACGTCCTGGGACAAAGTCTATTAGGCCCGCAAAGCAGACGATACTGCTAAATGTTTTTTTCCTTCCTGTGATATGAATTAAGTTAATGAAAGCTCACAGAAAATACCAGAGGTCATTTTCTTCTTCTTTGGTGAGTCTGGACTGTAGGCAGATAAGGGAACAGCTTCATCCTGTGCTTGGGACAGTGACAGAGAATTGAGGGGTGTCCATCAAAGCAACAGACACTGGAGGGGAAACCTGCAAACACCATCTTGGTGTGGACAGGCTTCATATGATGCCCAGGTTCTATGTCTTCTCCCACTGTCCTTGTCTCTCTTGATAAAAATTCTATTTTGATGCCCATTATATGTATTAGACCTTGGAAAAGGGAGGCATTGAGAGGAAGAGGATGCCTGGTTCTTAGGATATAAAAAGAGGAGACAGGAAGGGAGTAGAATTTATAAACTCTTCAAAGTGGTTTGTGCTTGTGTAGACATGGACATAGCATGGACATCATGCAAGGGGAGGACATCGCTTACTATGTTTAATTCTCTTCATGACTCAGTCTCTCCACAAACACATTCAAACACACAAACATGATAATACTTGTTCTCCCCTAAAGAGGAGGTTTAAGTCCCAGCTAGACTCTTCCCCTTAAGTGTCTTTTCCAGGTAAATTAGAATAATTTTAGAAGGTAATGAAATAAACTATGGCAATCAGAAGAGTTCTGAAAGTTAAAGCATTTAGGGCTGGTACAGCAACTTGGCAACAGAAGAAAGGACCTAGGTTTTTCCTGTATTTCTGCTTTGACAATTTCACCACACTGGATTTGCAGACTTGTCTTAATGCCTCCTGGTCTCAAGAGGACTGTGGAGGCTACAAGCCTCATGTCCTCTCATAACAGTTCCAGGGAGATATGCAGGGAATTATTTTTCACCATCCATCTTTGAATGAGGGATCAAGATCCTTCGGAGCAGGCCCACCCAGCCCTCACCTCCCTTACATCTCATTTATGAGCTGATCACTTGTGCCCCTAATCCATAGTAGTGCCCAGGAGCGGGAGAGGCTCATGTCCTTGCCTTGCACAGCCAGAGAAAGCTGGTGACTATAAAAGGAGGGGGGTTCCTGCTGTGTAGGTGCTAAGAGCTTTGCCACAGTTAAATCTCCCTATGCCTCTAAGCTAGATGAGAAGGAGACATCCCAGGGCCATCTTTATCTGAAGGAGTTGGAACAAGACAAGGCCTGAGTTTGATAACAATGTCACACTTCTAATTATCTTGGTCCATCTTAGATTTACCAGTTGTGGAAATGTAGGGAGTGTAAGGCCAGGACAGGCTTTCAAATACTAGAATAAATGGGGGAGAAATTTGGAATAGTGTCCTCGATCCAGGGCTTAGGTGAGGCATGCACTGCCCAAGAACTGCCAGCTCTGGCCCTGGGCTGTGGAGGAAGCAGCTGCTGTCCTGAGCGATGGGGCTGAGGACCTGGGAAGGAGCAAAGGCCCTGCCCCCAGGGCTGCCTGGAGGGGGATTCAGGGAAGGAAACTGCTCACATCCACGAGCCTGAAGAAAGCTGAGACCCCAGCAGCCAGTATGAAAGTCTGAGAGAGCAGGACCTTAGATCAGGGTATGGGCTCTGTGGGGCAGGTGGTTCTCAGCTCTGTTCTCACTGGTTCTGAGTGGCCAAGACCCTGTGGAGCCACAGTGGGAGGGTCAACAAATGTCCCCACTCCAGAGTCTTTACTAAGCTAGATTCTGTTCTGGTTAGAAAAAAAGGGAATATATGATATATGTAATATTTTAGATATATATTTTTAAAATATTTATATATACCATGTACCTATATTATACATAAATATAATATGTATATTCATAGAACTTTACTTGTTGAAATAACATATGTTTTAAACTATTATAAATTGAGTATATGTATTTCAAAAGAGCAATGGTTACACGACCCCCTCCCCACTACAGAGCCTGAGTGTCATGAAGCTCAGGACCCACCCCCGTATCCCTGCTGTAACCCACCCATTGCTGAGGATGCTGAGTGACCTGAGGAACATCTGGGGACACAAAGCAGCAGTTGCAGAGGAGACA
>NW_007744506.1:9000-11226 GCF_000696425.1 Galeopterus variegatus
AAATGGACTGTGGCTTTAACAAGATAAGATTGCTTTTTCACAGTTCTGGAGGCTGAAAAGTCCAAGACTAAGATCCTGAAGGGTTTGCTTTCTCGCCAGGACACTCTTTCTGTTCTGCAGAAGGCCACCTTCTCAACATGTCTTCACGTGGTCTTTTCATTGAGTGTGAGTGGTGAGAGGGAGGGGCAGAGAGAGTGCGCGCGCACACGCTCCAGTGGCCGTTCTCATGAGGACACTATTTCTTTTGGATTTGGATGACACCCTTATGACTCCATTTAAACTTATTACCTCCTTATAGGCTCTATACCCAAATACAGCCAGATTGAGGGGTAGGGTTTGAACATATAAATTTGGGGTTGTCACATTTTGTTTCACAGCAAATGGGTTCTGCCAAGACTGTGGGGAGGTGACAGGCTGGGCTTACAGCCCCAGAGCCCAGAGCAGCTTTTTCCCTCAGCTCAGCACACTGCCAGCTCCTCCATTTGTTCAAGGTCATACCAGAGACCCCATTCAAGCTTTAGGGGCTCCCTGTTGGAAAGGGACAGTGTCACTCGTACTTCCCCAGTATTTCTAACCTCAGGTGTGTCTTTTTGTTGTTGTTTGTTTATTGTGTTTCTCTGCCATCTAATGGCAGGNGCTCACATGGCTGGGGGATTCTGTTCACAGTGGCCACGTGTGCCCACGTACAAGCTTCTGATTTTTTTTCTATTTTACTCTCTGGTCTCCAGTGACTACAATTTGCCAGCAGTAACCCTCCAAAAGGATCCACTTGGAGTCAGAACTGCGGGGTCAGCAATGGGAGGGCATGTGAGAGAAGTAGGTGACAGCTGGGCAGATGCGACAACCAGGTGTGAAGTAGGATGAATTGGTTTCAAGACCTCAGAGCAGTAGGGGGACAAACACCTTGATGTGCTCCATCAGTGACACAGATGAGACACCTGGGAGTTGCCCCTGGATGAGGAGTGTGAGGTGGGGAGGGTTGCAACTGTAGAGCTGACCCAGTCTGCTCCCTTGAGAAGATCGCAGACCCTCAGCAGCCCCCAGGTAGTAGCAGCAGCTGGGGGGAGTTTGGGCACTAGTGGTGACAGGAGGAGGTACATGTAACCCTGAAGGCAGCTGGGCTGCCGATAGCCACAATGGCATCTGTCCCAGACCCACTGCCACTGGTTGGGACAGGCATTGTGTCCAAGTGGGCAGGATGAGACAGCAGGGGCTCAGAGCCAGGCTGGGTTCTGCTGCTGCCAGCCTAGGATGCTGCTAATAGTCTGGTGATCCGCACGTGACTGTGTCCCTCTCTCCTGGGACACAGGGTGGAGGCTGAAGATGAGGTCCACACAGTATCCCCACTGGCATCTAAGTGGGGAACAAACATGAACATCTTCAAACTTTAATACCAGGCAAGTAGCTCATACAGTTTGATGAACTCTGATCAGAAAGTAAAACAGCCTGACAGCTTCTTCTTCAAGAAAATGTTCATGTTTAATGCAAACGCACTGGGAATGCAGCCTGAGTCCTCCTTCCTCACGAGAGAGTCGGAAGAGCAGGAGGAAGAGCAGCTAAGCTGGTCCCCACATCCACGAGGTGCCTCCTGAGGNTTTTTAAAATATTTATATATACCATGTACCTATATTATACATAAATATAATATGTATATTCATAGAACTTTACTTGTTGAAATAACATATGTTTTAAACTATTATAAATTGAGTACATATTTCAAAAGAGCAATGTTTACACCACGCCCCTCCCCACTACAGAGCCTGAGTGTCATGAAGCTCAGGACCAACCCCCGTATCCCTGCTGTAACCCACCCATTGCTGAGGATGCTGAGTGACCTGAGGAACATCTGGGGACACAAAGCAGCAGTTGCAGAGGAGACAGGCAGTGGGTCTTGGCCCAAGTGAGAGACATTTGTGTCCAAAACTCAGCATGGGCAGTCCCTCCTCTGGTGGCTCCATCACACAGAGCCGCACATGGCTCTGTGGCTATTTGGTCATGGACAAATCACCCTATGTCCCNGAGTTCTGAAAGGTAAAGCATTTAGGGCTGGAACAGCAACTTGGTAACAGAAGAAAGGACCCAGGTTTTTCCTGTATTTCTGCTTTGACAATTTCACCACACTGGATCTTCAGACTTGTCTTAATGCCTACTGGTCTCAAGAGGACTGTGGAGTCTACAAGCCTCATGTCCTCTCATAACAGTTCCAGGGAGATATGCAGGGAATAT
>NW_007744506.1:11396-13231 GCF_000696425.1 Galeopterus variegatus
AGAGCCGCACATGGCTCTGTGGCTATTTGGTCATGGACAAATCACCCTATGTCCCATTGGCCGCCTCAGCTCTGACTGGGAGCAACATGGAGTCTCTGCACAGCTGTCATGGCTCACATGGCTGGGGGATTCTGTTCACAGTGGCCACGTGTGTCCACGTACAAGCTTCTGAATTTTTTCTATTTTACTCTCTGGTCTCCAGTGACCACAATTTGCCAGCAGTATCCCTCCACAAGGATCCACTGGATGGAGTCAGAACTGCGGGTCCAGCAATGGGCAGGATGTGTAAGAGAAACAAGGTGACAGTTGGGCAGATGCGACAACCAGGTGTGAAGTAGGATGAATTGGTTTCAAGACCTCAGAGCAGTAGGGGGACAAACACCTTGATGCGCTCCATCAGTGGCACAGACGAGACACCTGGGAGGTGCCCATGGATGAGGAGTATGAGGTGAGGAGGGTTGCAACTGTAGAGCTGACCCAGACTGCTCCCTTGAGAAGATCCCAGACCCTCAGCAGCCCCCAGGTAGTAGAAACAGCTGGGGGGAGTTTGGGCCCGAGTGGTGACAGGAGGGGATACATGTAACCCTGAAGGCAGCTGGGCTGCCGATAGCCAGAATGGCATCTGTCCCAGACCCACTGCCACTGGTTGGGACAGACATTGTGTCCAGGCGGGCAGGATGAGACAGCAGGGCCTCAGAGCCAGGCTGGGTTCTGCTGCTACCAGCCTAGGATGCTGCTAATAGTCTGGTGATCCGCACGTGACTGTGTCCCTCTCTCCTGGAACACAGGGTGGAGGCTGAAGATGAGGTCCACACGGTATCCCAACTGGCATCTAAGCGGGGAACAAACATGAACATCTTCAAACTTTAATACCAGGCAAGTAGCTCATACAGTTTGATGGGCTCTGATCAGAAAGCAAAACAGCCTGACAACTTCATCTTCAAGAAAATGTTCATGTTTAATGCAAATGCACTGGGGATGCAGCCTGAGTCCTCCTTCCTCACGAGAGAGTCAGGACAGCAGGAGGAAGAGCAGCTAAGCTGGTCCCCACATCCACGAGGTGCCTCCTGAGGAGGTGCCTGCTCAGAGGGTCATGACGTTGCATTAGTCTGCTCAGACTGCTACACCTAAGTAAAATGGACTGTGGCTTTAACAAGATAAGATTGCTTTTTCACAGTTCTGGAGGCTGAAAATTACAAGACTAAGATCCTGAAGGGTTTGCTTTCTGGCCAGGACACTCGTTCTGTTCTGCAGAAGGCCACCTTCTCACCATGTCTTCACGTGGTGTTTTCATTGAGAGTGAGTGGTGAGAGGGAGGGGCAGAGAGAGAGCGCGTGCACACGCTCCAGTGTCCGTTCTCATGAGGACACTATTTCTTTTGGATTTGGATGACACCCTTATGACTCCATTTAAACTAATTACCTCCTTATAGGCTCTATAGCCAAATACAGCCAGATTGAGGGTTAGGGTTTGAACATTTAAATTTGGGGTTGTCACATTTTATTCCACAGCAAATGGGTTCTGCCAAGACTGTGGGGAGGTGACAGGCTGGGCTTACAGCCCCAGAGCTCAGAGCAGCTTTTTCCCACAGCTCAGCACACTGCCAGCTCCTCCATTTGTTCCAGGTCATACCAGAGACCCCATTCAAGCTTTAGGAACTCCCTGTTGGAAAGGGACAATATCACTCGTACTTCCCCAGTATTTCTAACCTCAGGTGTGTCTTTTTGTTGTTGTTTGTTTATTGTGTTTCTGTGCCATCTAATGGCAGGTTTTTGACATAGCAACATATAGGATTTTCAATTTTGACTTCAAATTGTTTTTTTGAATCTTTTCAC
>NW_007744506.1:13905-16499 GCF_000696425.1 Galeopterus variegatus
GAGAAAATTTATAGGTATCCAGTTATCCAATACAGATATTTGTCACCAGACAATTAAGGACTGGACCCTGTGATCCATATAAAGTGCCAAAGAAGTGGATTTTGAAAAAGAGAGGGGTGGCTATGTGGGAACATGCAGGGCATAACAGCAGGGGTGAGCTGCGAAGCAGAAAACCCAGATCTAGATCTGTCTGCCCAGTCTCATTCCTTACATCCCCCAAATCCTTTGACAGCAGCTCTGAGAACCAGAGTAGCTGTTTCAGACAAGGAAACTTTGTGGGCCACACAGCCTTCTGGACTGATAGTTGGTGAGGATTCTTCTTGTCGGTATCACTGTGAGTGGTCATCATTTAGACCAGAGCAGACAAAAATAGTTTTCTAAGATGATGAAAATGTCTATGTTTGTGCTGTCCAACAGGGTGGCATTTAGCCATGTATGGCCATTAAGCATGTGAAATATAACTAGTGTAGCTGAGAAACTATTTTTTAATTTTCATTAATTCTAATTTATATTTATGTAGCGACGTGCTGCTAGTGGTTACCATGTGAGACAGCACAGTTCTAGAATGTCATTATTTTTATGATCTGATGTAGGTCACATTAAGAATGAAGACTTCTTGGAGATTTGACATGTTTGTCTTTATGTGATGCCCCTGTCTACCCTGGAAAATATTTCTTGTCTGATGCCTGCTTTGTCTAAAATTAATATAGCTACTCCAGCTTTCTTTTCACAAGTCTTAGCATGATATGTATTTCTTCATCCATTTACTTTCATTGGCTTATTTATTTGCCTGTTGGTTTTCTCATTGACACACTGATCGTACATATTTATGGGGTACGGAGCTATATTTCAATACATGTATACAGTTTGTGATAATCAAATCAACATAATTAGCATATTCATTATTGCAAAAATTTATCTTTCTTTGTGAAAGCATGTGGGCCCCTGTCTTCTAGCCTTTTGAGAACATAACAATAAATTGTTAATTATTGATGCCTAGCACTACTGCAGACCACAGTTTCTGGAGGCTGGGAAAGGGAGAGAATGATAGGAAAATGTTCGTTAAAAAATACAGAACTAGGGTTATATTCATTTACTTTCAACATATCTAATTTTTAATATTTAAACTGTGTTTCATGTAGGCCACATTAGATTTGGGTTTCCTTTTTAAAATTTTGTATTCACACTAGTTTAATCGGCCATTCAGAATAACATTCAAAATGATAATTGATATATTTGGATTGATATTTTTGACTGTCTTCTATTTATTGAATTGTTTTCCCTTCCTTCTCTAGTTTTATCTGAACATGTTATATGATTTTATTTTCTCTCCTCTCTTAGGATATCAAATATAATTGCTTGAAATTTGTTTTTAAGTGGTTGCCCTAGAGTTTGCAACATGCATTTACAACTAATCTAGGGCTACTTTCAAATAACACGATACTGTCTCCCTAGTAGCACAGGTATGTTGCTAATGAGTATTCCCACTTTCCCCTCCTCTCCCTTGTGACTTAGCTTTATATTCATTTCACTTACTCATAGGCTGTACTCACCTAAGACATTGTTACTATTTTTTTCTTTTGTATATGAAAGTGTTTTTATTTATTTATTTAATTTATTTTAACAAATGTATTTCACATTTACTTGTACACATTTTACATAGGGTGGATAGCATAATTCTGTACATGTCAGTCCACTACTTCTCCTCCTCCCTGCCCCCCTGCCCTCCAGGCCTCTGCTAACCATCACTTTACTCTCTNTATAATTACTTGATTTTGTTTTTAAGTGGTTGCCCTAGAGTTTGCAACATGCATTTACAACGAATCTAGGGCCACTTTCAAATAACACGATACTGTCTCTCTAGTAGCACAGGTATGTTGCTAATGAGTATTCCCACTTTCCCCTCCTCTCCCTTGTCACTTAGCTTTTATTCATTTCACTTACTCATAGGCTGTACTCACCTTAGACATTGTTACTATTTTTTCTTTTGCATATGAAAGTGTTTTTATTTATTTATTTAATTTATTTTTACCAATGTATTTAACATTTACTTGTACACATTTTACTTAGGGTGGATAGCATAGTTCTGTACATGTCAGTCCACCACTTCTCCTCCTCCCTGCCCCCCTGCCCTCCAGGCCTCTGCTCACCATCACTTTAATCTTTACTTTTATGAGACCCACTTTTTCTTTTCTTTTTTTTTTAGATTTAAAATGAGTGATATCAGGCAGTATTTGTAGCTGAACAGTTTTGCATTGTGTACATATAGTACNTTGGGAATATACCCAGCACTGCGATACCTGGGTGGTAAGGTAGATTTATTTTTAGTATTCTCGGAACCCTCCATACTGTTTTCCACAATGGCTGGACCAATTTACAGTCCTACCAACAATGTGGGAGAGCTCCCTTTTCTCTGCCTCCTCTCTACCTTTTGTTACTTTCTGTCTTGTTGGTAATAGCCATTCTAACTGGAGTGAGATATCTGATTGTGGCTTAAATTTCTATTTCCCTGATGATTACCACTGTTGAGCATTTTTTTCATGTGTATGTTGGCCATTTGCATATCTTCTTTTAGGATATGTCTGTTCAGGTCC
>NW_007744507.1:0-789 GCF_000696425.1 Galeopterus variegatus
TTCCAACTTTCATGACTGCATCCTTTAGGTCGTGTCCTCAGAGAAGCCATCTAGGACCACCTAACCTAAATCAGTCGAAAGAACAAATACACAAGAATAAAAACAGATGGGGATTTAGAATTTGTGACAATGGCATTTCAATTAATGGGGGAAAATGTGGATTACTCGATAAATTATATTGGGACAACTGGCTAACTTTTGGGGGTAGGTGAAGTGGATCACAATGTCACCTCACACCACCAAATAAATTCCCAGCATATTAAAATTTTAAAGTAATACGAGATGCTGTTGGTGAATATTTTCACAAGTGTATAGTGAGTAAGGCTTTTTGTAAAAAACAAAAGTCTAGAAATCACAGTTTAAAAAATGAAGTTCTGGGCCGGCCCAGTGGCGCACTGCTACAGTGCGCCGCTTGGGAGCGCGGCGGCGCTCCCGTCGAGGGTTCGGATCCCACATACAGACCGGTTCCTGCTCACTGGCTGAGCGAGGGGCGGGCACAGCACCAAGGGTTGTGATCCCGTTGCCGGTCCCGGTCCGGTGTGGGCGCGACACTGAGGGTTGCCGTCCGTTGCCGGACACGAAAAAAGACAAAAAGGGGAAAAAAAAATGAAGTTCTTCAGTATATTTAAATATTTTCTGACATTCTGTTAAACAATGACACCTGTTACCACCTCCAGGGGAGGGGTCCCACCGCGTGGAGCATAGGCATGGCTACCACCAGGAGTAGCAGTCCCTGGATGTCAACGCACTGCATGGTTTGCAGGTGTTGGAGTCACAAAGAAAGAAATG
>NW_007744507.1:4361-7822 GCF_000696425.1 Galeopterus variegatus
CCTGACCACCGGTCCCCACACCTCCCCACCCCGGCCCCTTGTAGAACTGACACGACCAGGACGCTGCCATCCACTGTGCGCTCCTGATGAAGGGCCAGTAGCTGGGATTTCTCATAAACTGTCAGGTATTGGCGGGCGACCTCCTCGTCATAGGCAGACGGGAAAGGGACCCCGAGGGTGCTGCAGGAGAAACGGTTAAGGCCCATCCACTAAGGACTCTGNAGGAAATTTAAAATGAGAGAATATTTTGGAACATACAGGCTCCTCCATCTGAGGTGGGAATGCCACACTGCAGCAGTGTACACACGTGTGCCAAGGGATAGGAGAAGCTACAGGAAACAGACGATTTATATTCCTGAAGGCTGAAAGAATTCACCGAGGTTTTAAAATATTATGATTACAGGACCAGCCCGTGGCTCACTCGGGAGGGTGCGGTGCTGATAACACCAAGGCCATGGGTTCGGATCCTATATAGGGATGGCTGGTTCACACACTGGCTGAGTGTGATGCTGACAACACCAAGCCAAGGGTTAAGATCCCCTGACCAGGCATCTTTAAAAAATATATAAATTATGATTACAGTTCCAGTCAAGATGGTGGAATGGATGGTCCCCAGTGTCACTCTCTCCTACAAATGAACAAATTTTCAACTATAAAAATGTAACAACAGCCAAGATGGGGCCACTGTAGCCCAGGGAAAGAGGAGGAGAGACCTACAGAGTTCATGAAGGTGGGAGAAGCCACGATGACAGAAAGAAAAACTGCTTGGAGCATTTCATGCGGTGGCCACTTCAAGGCTGGAGCTGTTGAGCACATGGAGTGGAAGATGGCAGAAGACACAGCTGTGCCCTTCAGATGGAGAGGCTTGAAGATGGCAGGGAAGAAGAGGGCCTTGGTGGCCCTCAGGACAGAAAGACCACTAATAGGGTTTCCATGGGCCCCCGCAGGAGCAGGCAGCCACAACAACTGACAAAAAGGAGCCATTCAGAACCCGGTGAGTCAGTGCAAAGGACTGACACAAGTCCCATTTCATGGGAAGTGTTTGGAGCACAGGTGGTGGCGGAGACAGGCCCACCAGGAAAAAACTGGGACACAGCAAGGACAGCTGACCTGCCTCCCAATCAGTGCAGGACCACTCAGAGGAGACTGGTTGGAATGCAGAATTGCATGGGGTACAGTTTGATGAAAAGATTCAGGCCCAGATCAGAGTTTCTACACAACCCAGACCTACCAGGTCTCTGGAGAGCTGGAATTACCTATCAGGTCAACCATTAAAACCTGAGCTGCACAAAAAGCCTTCCCTAGGGAAACAGCAGCAAAGCAGCAGTTTAGCTCAACCACACAGCTCAAGTACTGGTTCCCTCAGGAATTTCTCCCATTTCAGAAGTAAGCAAAGGACAAAAAATTAGTTCTGGCCCAGGCACAGCACCAGCACCACCAGTCAGCACAGGATGTAAGGCATGGAGCCGGGGATGGACCCCCACCCACGACCAGGCACACCGACAGCTCCTCGGTGCCCTGCTGGGGGCCTGGGGCATGGGGCCAGGGACTGGACGCCCCCATCCATGACCAGGGACACTCCAGTGCCAAAGAGCATGCCAAAAACATCACCTCCATGTGGGTGGCCCACCACAGTCACCACAGTGGCCACAACTGCTGTGAAGGTGGCTGGAAGTCACAGCCATGACATGGATGGTCCGCCAGCCACTGGAGTGCGTTGACATGGGGAGAGTTACCAGCAGAGACCAGGGAAAGGCAGAGGATGTCTCTCTCCACAAAGCCCATTCCAGAGTGACAGAAGAGGTATCTGCTCTGTGATAGTATTGGGGGACCTGAGCACACCTCTCACCACTAGACAGATCATCTGGGCAACAGGTCAACAGAGTGACCATTGCTCTTTCAGACGGAGAGAAGAGATCTAGGGTTATCAGTGGCAGCAGGGGGAAGGGAGAGGGGGATGGGAGAGATTGGAAAAGGGGCATAAAGAATAAGTGCAATTTGAAACAATATATGTACCAGTAATATTGATTTGATGAACACATTCAGCATTGAATCCCAGAGATATGTATGGTCAATTATGATTCAATAAGAAAAATAAATAAAATATTGTGTTTACATATGAATATAAGGGTCTTCAGAAAGTTCACGGAAATGCATATTATGAAAATCTATGCATGGATTTGAAATTGTTTTTTCACCAAAATAAACTTGTACTTACTTGTTATAACACGTGTGAATAGCTTCTTGTTTAATGCACTAAGAAGGACAAGACATCAGTTTGAGGAGAGCCCCTATCAGAGCAGCACAGGCCACAGTGTCCTCCAAAAGTCTTGAGAGTCAGACCCTACGTTCTCTGGGGACCCTATTCAATCTGAGCACCAGGAGAAACATAACCAGGCTTGTGCTGGGGCCTGGCTGGGGCCTGACCTCAACCTGAGGGATCTAGAACTCTCCTCTCCTGACTCTACTGCAAAACATCTTCAGTGGTGTCTGCACTCGCCCTGAACCCCCTCGACCTAAGCTGCCCCTCTTGTGCCCACCCTGACTGGCTGAAGTGGCAGTGCCTTCCTGCTTCATGTCTTCTGCCTCCTCTGAGGAATCTGGCCCCGTCTCATGGTCCTGGACCCCCAAGTCTCTTCTCTTTTGCTTCATGAGCTTTTCTTTGTCTGTGTAATGTTTTTTTTCCTAATTAAATGCTGGGAAAGTGGAGTCGGTGTGGCGCTTTGTCTTTGGGGCCAGTGGGTAGACCCATTGAACTCCACATGAGCTGAAATCCCATTATGAGAGAAAGGACAACTCATTGCAGGGTTCCTGAGGATTTGAGGAGGTCCAGGCCATGGTCAATCCATCAGCAGCTCCTGGTGGCTCCACTTTCAAGAAATATTCAGAATCTGCTTCCTTCTCCCAACCTCCACTGCCACTACACTGATCTAAGGTGCCAGTTGCTCCGCTCCTGGCCTTGCACCATTCAGCGTACTTTCAGCATGGGAGGCAAAGAGATCCTGTTAGAATACTAGGTGGGTTATTATCATCACATGGTGTTAAAGCCTCTGGTGCTTTCAATTGCACCCAACTCCTTCAAATCTGGCATCTCCTTACTCTACTGGTTGTATCTCCATGGTAATGCACCTCCCAACCTTACATCCCAATCTGATAAAGCAGGGAGAATGGAAGGCAGGACAGGCCAGGAGTGTTCTGGGCCACAATAATAGCACTGGAAGAGACGCAGGTGAGAGAGAGAGCTCATGGTCTGATTAGTGGCAAGTTTGTCTGGAGCTGCTATACACCACTCAGGCACTGTTCTAGGAGCTGCAGGGGTGAGAAGTAATGCAAGGAGCAGGAGAGACGGGATGCAATTTAACATAGGGTGGCTAACGCATAGCCAAAGCAATGCTGAGCAAAAAAAATAAACCTGGAGGCATAACACTACCTGACTTAAACTATACTACAAAGCTATAGTA
>NW_007744507.1:8796-12716 GCF_000696425.1 Galeopterus variegatus
CTCAAACAATTGCAGATAGATCTACCATATGACCCAGCTACTCCACTGCTGGGAATATACCGAGAGCAATGGAAATCATCAAGTCGAAGGTATACCTGTTCCCCAGTGTTCATCGCAGCACTCTTTACAATAGATAAAAGCTGGAACCAGAAAAAATGTCCATCAGATGAGTCGATACGGCAAATGTGGTATATCTACACAATGGAATATTTCTTTGCTATATAAAAGAATGAAATACTGCCATTTGCAGCAACAAGTATGGACCGAGAGAGAATTATATTAAATGGAACAAGTCAGGCACAGAAAGAGGAATATCACATGTTCTCACTTATTTGTGGGAGCTAAAAATAAATAAATAAATCCGCAAACAACCTGTGGGGTATAGGAAAGAAGACACAACAATTACAATTCCTTGAAGTTGATACAACAAGCAAACAGAAAGGACATTGTTGGGAGGGAGGTTTCGGTAATGGGCCACAATAATCAACCACATTGTATATTGACAAAATAAAATAAAATTTAGAAGAAAAAAAAAGAGGCTCAAGTGAGCTCCTTTGCTCCCTCTGCCATATGAGGACACAGCAAGAAGGTGCTGTCTTTGAAGCAGAGAGGAAGCCTTCACCAGACACCTGACCTGCTGGTAGCTTGATCTGAGACTTCCCAGCCTACAGAACTGCGAGCAATTAATTTTTATTGTTTATAAATTAAAAAAAAAAAAACAGGGTGGCCAGGAAAGCCTCCTTGAGTGGGTAATATTTTAGAAAGACCTGAAGGAAGTCAGGAAGTGGGCCACATGGAACCCAGGCTAAGAGTTTCAGACAGGAAAGAGCCAGTACTAAGGCCCTGAGGCAGGAGCCAGCCTGATGTGTTTCAGAAAGGGGGAGGCGGCCAATGTGGCTGGATCAGAGCGTGCAAGGGGGAGAGTGGGAGGGGATGAAGCCAGAAAGGAAATGGGCCAGCTAACACTGAACTTATGGGCCACTCACTGTAAGGGCTTTGGCTTTGAGCCTGAGAGAGATGGAGCCCAATGTAGTGTTCTGAACAGAGCAGTGACACCACCTGACTTGGGTTTTAAGGCAGCCTGGCAGCCCAGCAGCATCAGCAGTCCATTTGTGAGGCCAAGGTGGCTGACTGATTGTAGCTTTTGCCAGGTGACAAAGGACAACCAGACTGAAGCCCAGTCCCTAAACCCAGAAAAAACCCTGGATATCTCCAGAGGGGCTCCCACAATTGTTCGGCAGACCACTGAAGAGCACATGCATGTGAGGCAATTACCCCGGGCTTGGGAAAGGACCACTAGAAAGGATTAAAGGTAACTATGCTCAGTGTTCAAGGAGGGCCAGGAAGAGCACTTGTCCCCACCCCAGGAATGAAAACAATCTCCTAATTCAGGAGGTGTCTGGTAGGACACTCAGAAGAATCTTACCTCAGTACTGTGGAAAAATTAATCCTACACCATGAGCTGCTGTGGTCCCACCTAGCAGATCTTAAAAGCAAGGATGTAAAGAATCAAACTTTCCAGGAAAGTTGATGGCAAATTAATGAACAGAACTCATGAATATGTTTAGAAATACAAAAATAGACAGCACCCACCCAAGGTAAAATGCACGATGTCTGTTATGCAATGGAAAATCACCCAGCATGCAAATATTCAGCATACCCAAGCTATAAGGAGAGAAGTCAATCATTAAATCAGGCATCCAGACTGGAAAGGAAGAAGCAAAACTCTTTATCTGCAGAAGCGACTACGCGGGCTT
This sequence comes from Galeopterus variegatus, assembly GCF_000696425.1. Classification (NCBI taxonomy): domain Eukaryota; kingdom Metazoa; phylum Chordata; class Mammalia; order Dermoptera; family Cynocephalidae; genus Galeopterus; species Galeopterus variegatus. The sequence goes on from NW_007744507.1 coordinate 10,554, forward strand.
GGGAAACGACCACTAGAAAGGGTTAAAGGTAAGTATGCTCAGTGTTCAAGGAGGGCCAGGAAGAGCACTTGCCCCACCCCAGGAATGAAAACAATCTCCTAATTCAGGAGGTGTCTAGTAGGACACTAGAAGAATCTTGCCTCAGTAGTGTGGAAAAATTAATCCTACACCATGAGCTGCTGTGCTCCCACCTAGCAGACCTTAAAAGCAAGGATGTAAAGAATCAAACTGTTTCCAGGTAATTCGATGGCAAATTAAAGAACAGAACTCATGAATATGTCTAGAAATACAAAAATAGACAGCACCCACACAACGTAAAATACACGATGTCCGTTATCCAATGGAAAATCACCCAGCATGCAAATATTCAGCATACCCAAGCTACAAGGAGAGAAGTCAATCATTAAATCAGGCATCCAGACTGGAAAGGAAGAAGCAAAACTCTTTATCTGCAGATGCGACTGTCCGTGGAGAAAATACAATGGAATCTGCAAAAGTGTGACTTGAACTAGATAAGTGAGTTTAGCAAGGGTGCAGGATATTTTAGAGACCTAACTGCCTTTACGCGATCATTTACCCAATTGTCCCAGCACTTTTGTTCACTGATCCAAAATAAGGCAAGGGACCCAGAAAATTCCTGTTCTAGCGTTTCTGTGCTGTTTTCTCTTCTCACACAAAATAATTATTCATTTCAGCAGAAAGTCAATGCAACGTTGACACGGATGTCGGGAAACCAGAATTCTGGTGAGAGGCCACACCTTCTGGGAGTCGTTGTGTACTGCAAATCACAAACACTAAGTTTTTAGAGAATTTTAGAAAGAGCAAAAACTCATACGTTAATTAAAAAATTTTAGAAAAAAGGTAATGCGAAACTTACAAAGTAAGTTGTGCGTTCGTGTCACTGTTATACCTTTGCTATATACATACAACTGTAAAGCTAAGAACGGAGTCCAAAATGTTGACAGTAGGCAGGACACAGTTGACTTCCATTTTCTTTCATTTCCTAAATTGCCTTCAAGTGCTTTGCACTACTTGACTATCTGAATTCCAGAACTTCCCCTCAACCCCAGGACAAAAGCTAGAAAATTGGAAGCTGCTGTAGCTGAAAAGAAACTCGGACACAGATTCATAGGTCACTTTTATTTTCTACAGTAACAAACATTTAGTCATCTCCCTCCTCCAGCAACAGGGAAACAAAACAAGTGGGCCCCGAGCACCCAAGAACCAGTAGAGGCAAAAAATTAGAATTCAAGAGAAAAGTGGCAACGAAGGCAGGAATCAAAGCCCTGGGGAAGGATGCGTTGGCTGGCATGAGACACGAGCCTGGACTTCAGTGCCATCGTTCCAGCAGAGATAAAGGGATAAACTGGGGCCCAAAGGCCTGAATGGTCTGCACCACCGAGGAAAGCAGGTCAAGAAAGGAGATTACGGAAGCTCGGAGGATGACGGGGTCTGGAGAAGTCCATTTGCTAAAAGGGAAAGAAAACGAAAATTAAGTTAACAGCGGGAACNCAGGAAGGGCACTTGTCCCACCCCAGGAATGAAAACAATCTCCTAATTCAGGAGGTGTCTGGTAGGACACTCAGAAGAATCTTACCTCAGTACTGTGGAAAAATTAATCCTACACCATGAGCTGCTGTGGTCCCACCTAGCAGATCTTAAAAGCAAGGATGTAAAGAATCAAACTTTCCAGGAAAGTTGATGGCAAATTAATGAACAGAACTCATGAATATGTTTAGAAATACAAAAATAGACAGCACCCACCCAAGGTAAAATGCACGATGTCTGTTATGCAATGGAAAATCACCCAGCATGCAAATATTCAGCATACCCAAGCTATAAGGAGAGAAGTCAATCATTAAATCAGGCATCCAGACTGGAAAGGAAGAAGCAAAACTCTTTATCTGCAGAAGCGACTGTCCGTGGAGAAAATCCAATGGAATTTGCAAAAGTGTGACTTGAACTAGATAAGTGAGTTTAGCAAGGGTGCAGGATATTTTAGAGACCTAACTGCCTTTACCCAATCATTTACCCAATTGTCCCAGCACTTTCCTTCAGTGATTCGAAAAAAGGCAAGTGAGCCCCAAAATTCTTATTCTAATGTTTCTGTGTTGTTTTCTCTTCTCACACAAAATAATTATTCATTTCAGCAGAAAGTCAACC
>NW_007744507.1:13287-16259 GCF_000696425.1 Galeopterus variegatus
TAAAAAACATTTACTCATCTCCCTCCTCCAGCAACAGGGAAACAAAACAAGTGGGCCCCGAGCACCCAAGAACCAGTAGAGGCAAAAAGTTGGCATTCAAGAGAAAAGTGGCAGTGAACGCAGTTGGCTGGCACGAGACACGAGCCTGGGCTTCAGTGCCATCGTTCCTGCAGACGTTTAGGGATAAACTGGGGCCCAAAGGCCTTCACGATCCGTACCGCCAAGGAAAGCAGGTCAAGAAAGGAGATTACGGAAGCTCGGAGGACGCCGGGGTCTGGAGAAGTCCATTTGCTAAAAGGGAAAGAAAACGAAAATTAAGTTAACAGCGGGAACTCTTGCCTGTGCCCGGCGCCCCACACCTCTCTTTACACCTAACACTTAGGTGTCTCCCTGTCTCCATTAAAATGACCCTCCCTCTGAACACCTGACCACCGGTCCCCACACCTCCCCACCACAGCCCCTTGTAGAACTGACACAACCAGGACGCTGCCATCCACTGTGCGCTCCTGCTGAAGGGCCGGCAGCTGGGATTTGTCATAAACCCTCAGGGATCGGCAGGCGACCTCCGCCTCATACGCAGACAGGAAAGGGACCCTGAGGGTGCTGCAGGAGAAACGGTTAAGGCCCATCCACTAAGGACTCTGCCTGTGCCTCGGGCCTCCTTGACCCTCTCGGCCCGCCACAGTCCCAGGCAGCTCCCTGCACACTGGGGCCCGGTCCCTCTCCCCGTGCATGTCCTCGGTCTAACCCTGCGGCCGTCCATGCCCCGCTCTGGCCTTTGCCTTCCAAGTGTCCCTGCTCCCTGCCTTGCTCCCCTTTCTGCAACACCGCACCGTGCTCAGTCCATCCTTTATGCCTCCCCGCTTTCCCCTGCCGTCCCGGCCATAATGGGCTCCCCGTAAAGGATACAATTCATGGAGCTGGTTTCCTGGCCATCCGGCCGCAGGCGCCCGTTTTCCACCTCGCCGTCCTTCAGGTGGGGCCCGTGGGACATCGAGGATACCTGGAAGGCCGACGACTGCCGCGCCCGCACCGCAGACAGCTCCCGGGCCACCCCGGCCATCAGGGCCGCCATGGCTCCCCTCTCCATCAGGGCCGCCGGGGCTCCCCTCTCCATCAGGGCTTATGGGGCCACCCTGGCCTTCTGCACCGCCTGCCGCACCCCCTGGCCCGTCGCCTGTGGCCTGCATGGCTGCTCCACCTGCCGCCTTCCCTGAGTGCAGCGCAGCAGATGGAATATGGCTACCGCACAGAACTCCGCCCCTTCACCCACAATGCACCGTGGTAGGCCCACTGCGCCTGCGCACACAGGCCGCCAGCCCGTGAGGCGCCAGGCCTGCGCTGTGTTCCCGCCGATCCCGCCCTGCTGCCCCTGGGAGACCCCGTGGGCCCTGGAGAGACGGAGGCTCCTGGCGAGGCCCCGCCCCTTGGTGCCTGCCGTGACCCGGACTCCCCAGATTGTGCCTGCAAAGAGGCCCGAAGTTAGGCCTCCTAGAACGTGTTGAGTTCCCGCCAAACTGGCCGTGAGGCTGTGCCGAGGCCGGCCTGGACCACCTCACATAGCTCCAGCCGGCCCTGAACTCCTCTTCCCTGTGCGTCAGGCGACTGCCCCTGTGCGTTCCCGCTGCCAGTCCAGGGGGAACCTGGAGGGCGTGCAGACCACACAGCATCTTAGGGAGGCAAAGACTAGGGGGGCTTGTTACGCCCCACGATGACAAGAGGGGACGAGTCACAGCTGAGCTGGGGATAGGACCTGCCGAACACAGCAGGCTCGCTAGGGCTCAGTGCACAGTGGCTGCGCACGACAGGCGGTGACAGCAGAAGCTGCCGGGGACCGGCTCTCCCATGCTGGAGGGACAGCCGAAGGGGCTTGGACTGCATAGTGTAGGCAGTGGGGAGCCAGTGCGAGTTCATGGTCTGAAGGGAAGGACTCACGGCAAAGGTCACGTCACAGCCCTTTCTGTGTGTAGGTAGTTTGTCCTTTACTCTCTCAATGCCAGGTCACACGCCATGGCATAGTATTTGCACCACACGCAGATACAATAGCCCTAAAGATCCCAAAGAGTACAGATGTCAGTCAAATGTGGTAAAATAATTAGAAAACCATCAGGTTTTATATTTATCACCTTTGTAGTGCAATCTAATTGCTAGTGTATGCAATGAAAGTCTTAGTAAGGACAGCAATGAACAGCCAGCTCCCAGACTTCTGACATTTTCACAGTCAGCTCTCGGGAACCNTAGTAAGGACAGCAATGAACAGCCAGCTCCCAGACTTCTGACACTTTCACAGTCAGCTCTCAGGAACCCCATCTGAGCCAGCCCTAGCTCACCGATGCTCATCAGTGCCTGTCTCTTACTCACGGCCCTCTAGGCAGCCCTTCTACTGAATGCTCTTCAGGTAAAGCTGTTAGAATGTGCCCTCTGTTTCCTGCTGTGCCCTGACCAACACTCCAGGGGTAGACATGCAGAGGCATCCTAGAACCACGTGAGGACACCTTCATGGATCAGTCAGGGTTTATCTGCAGGTAACTTCAATCTCTCTGGGTGGTCTTGTGTAGCGACTTTATCACACGGAACCGGTGGCTTACAAAATCATTTAAAGAGCTGGAAGAATGGGATGCTGTGAAGAGAAGGTTCATACACAGAAAATAATGTCTAATCCAGAGAGAAAAACTTGCTGCTCTCTGCAGAATGGAAGGACCCCAATATAATCCACCTTCTCCCAGTCCCTGCTATGGCCTGAATGTTTGTGACACCCTAAAATTTATATGCTGAAACCTAATCACCAATGCGATGATATCAGAAAGTGGGGCCTTTGGGTGGTGATTGGATCATGAGATTAGATTCCCCGTGGATGGGATTAGTGTCCTTAGAAAAGACAGACTCTATGTGAGGACACAGCTGGAAGGCGCCATCTCTCCTCACCGGGCACTGAATCTGCCACCACCTTTATGTTGAATTCCCCAGCCTGC
>NW_007744507.1:18004-18561 GCF_000696425.1 Galeopterus variegatus
CATTGTGCTAGGAAATATAAGTAACTCAAGAAATGCGAAACCTGAATACACCTACGTACTTGGAGGAAATGAAACCAGTGGGTTTAAATGTTCCCTCACCTGGATGAAATCCATTACGTGCAAACAATCTACCAAGCATTCAAAGGGTGAATGTTCCTAACATTATACAAACTCTTACAGAGAACAGAAGAACTGGGACTGTTCTCACAACTCACTTTGTAAGGNTATACAAACTCTTACAGAGAACAGAAGAACTGGGACTGTTCTCACAACTCACTTTATAAGGGCATCACATGATTTTATCCAGAAATACTCCAGTTCGTACTTCAAAGAGAAAATGACTTTCTTTTGAAAAAATATAATGAAAATACCACTTTGCTATGGGAATATCAACACTGACCCCTTCCTGTCATCATATACCCAGGAAGTGTACATTTCCGTAATTGTCACTGAAATGTTTGTCTGAATCAGGACCCAAACACTATCTGCACACTGCATTGGGTTGATATTTCTCTTATGTCTTTTTAAATTTATAATAGGTTCCCCTTTCCTTTTTC
>NW_007744507.1:20326-20860 GCF_000696425.1 Galeopterus variegatus
TGGGAAATTCAAAGTCCATCTGCTGGTGGCAACAGTGACCCAGGGGTCTCCCATTGCAAGACAGTGGAATCAGAGGGAGCAGAGAAAGACAGACTCTCCTCTTCTTAAAAAGCCCTCAGAACCCCACCCGTGACGACCATTTTGAATCCAATCACCTCTTCGGGGCTCTGCCTTTCAATTACCATAATAGGATTTCCCACCCTCTTAACAGTCACAGTAGGGGCCAAGTTTCTAAGACACAGAACTTGGAGGGGACACAATTCAAGCTTCAATGAGTTTTGGGGGGCATAATTCAATCCACTACAGTTAGCATATGGGGAAAGANAGTTTTACTGTGGGTAAGGCCTTCCATAGGACACAAAATCCAGAAGTAATAATAAAAAGTATATCACTTAAATATATATAAACTTTTTACAATAAATTCTATATAGAAGATGACCATGAACAAAGATAAATTGAAACAATGATGACTAAAAGTATTTTCAAATTATGACAAATATTTGGTATCTTTAATGTACAAGGAGCACTCACCAA
>NW_007744508.1:0-10686 GCF_000696425.1 Galeopterus variegatus
TTAGCATTTATATCACCTAAACATGTATCATTTCTTTGTGGTTATAATATTCAAGATCCTCTTTTCTGGGTTTCTTGATATATGAAATACAATATTATTAGCTATCATCACCCTAGAGCGCCAGAACTCATTCTTCTATCTGACTGTAACATTGTAAATTTGTACCAACCTCTCTCTGGTCTCCATTCACCCATCCCTTTCCCTGCTTCTAGTAACCACTATTCTACTCTCTTTTTAATTTACTTTTCTTAATTGACCCATAACCATTGTATATATTTATGGAGTACAACATGATATTTGGGTATATTCATACTGTGTGCAATAATCATATAAGGGTGCTTAATATATCCATTGCCTCAAACACCTACCACTTCTTTGTGTTAGGAACATTCAACATCATCTTGATTATCTATTCAAAGATACACAGCACTTTGTTGTGAACTATAGTCTCCCTATATTACTATAGAACATTAGATCCCATTCTTCTTATCTCCCTAATATTTTGTATTCACTGACCACTGCCTCTCCATTTCTCCTTTCCCTTCCTCCCATCAGTCTCGAGTAACCACTATTCTACTTTTTACTTCTATGAGATCAACATTTTTAGCATCTACATATGAGTGAGAATATGGGGTATTTCTCTCTCTGTACCTGTCTTGTTTCACTTAACATAATTTTGTCCAGGCTCATCCATGTTGCTGCTAATGGCAGAATGTCATTCTTTTAATGGCTGAGTAGCATTCCATTGTATATATGTATATATATACCACATTTTCTTTATCCACTCATCCATTTTAGGGCATTTAGGTTGGTTCCAACTCTTGGCTGTGGTGAATAGAGCTGCAATAAACATGAGAGTGAAGTTGACCCTTCAGCTTCTTCATTTCTGTTCCTTTGGATGTATACCCAAGGTGGGTTTGCTAGATCATGTGGTAGTTCTATCCGTAGTTGTTTGAGAAATCTCCATACTGTTTTCCATAGTGCTTATACTAATTTACATTCCCACTAATAATGTATAAGAGTTCCCATTTCTCTGCATCCTGGCCAGCATTTGTTATTTTCTTTCTTTTTGATAATAGTCATTCTAACTGGGGTGAGATGATACTTCATTGTGGTTTTGATTTGCATTTCCCTATGATTAGCTATGTTGAGCATTTTTTCATATACCTATTGACCAGTTGTAAGTTTTCTTTTGAAAAATGTCTATTCAGTTCCTTTGCCCATTTTCTAATCACATTATTTGTTTTCTTGCTGTTGAGTTGTTTGAATTCTTTATATAATCTGGATATTAATCCCTTGTCAGATTCATAGTTTGCAAATATTTTCTCCCATTCTGCAGGTTGTCTTTTCTCTTTGTTGATTGTTTCCTATACTGTGCAGAAGCTTTTTAGTTGGATATAATCCCATTTGTTAATTTTTGCTTTTGTTCCCTGTGTTTCTGAAGGATTATTAATAAAGTCTTTGCCCAGATCCTTGTCCTGAAGTGTTTCCCATGTTTTCTTCTAGAGTTTTTATAGTTTGGGGTCTTACATTTAAGTCTTTATATCCATTTTGAGTAGATTTTGTTACATGGTGAGAGATAGGTGTCTAGTTTCATTCTTCTGCTTATGGATCTCCAGTGGATCTTGAGGACAAAATTTTTTTTTTCGCCAGTCTCACTGTGATTCAAACAGAAGAGTTTCTTCCCCAAACTCTATGCTGCTAAAAATGTCTCTTTTCTGAAAATTAAAAATGTCTCTTTTCTTCATTATGTTTGTTTCTTAAAGGCAATAAGTCATTCTAATATTAACAACTATTTTTGATACAAGATGAGGAAATCCAGAAAACATAATATATGCATAATTACGAAATATGCAAATTTTAATTAAGCTTAAATTATGCAGTGGCATGTTACACAATCAACTTAACATCTCGTAAAAGCATTTCTTTCTTCATATTCTTTCCAGTACAATGATGGAGATAAGACATGAACAAGATGAATACAACACCCTGTGTTGAGTGTTTTGTGTTATGGACACACAGGGTTATATGGGAGCTGCCCAGTCCAATTGGACAATAAAAAGGAAAGAATTCCTCGAGGAGAAAATCCTTAGGCAGTGCAAAGGAAGGTAGAGGTGGAACCTGTGAAAGAACATTCAAGGGGAGAGCATGATAAATGGCAGAGTAGAAAGAAATGTTCTTTTTGTTTCTGAAACATAAACTGGGAGACAAGTGGTGAGAAGAAAGGCTACTTATAGAGGCAGGAAAGAGATCATGTTAAGGACTTTGAGCTTTATTTTATATAAGATAAGCAGCAAATGATGAGTTTTGAGCAGTGTTAGCAGGGTTATATTTGCTGTTTTTATGTTCACTTTGGAAGCAGAAACAATGTGGATTTGAAGGTAAACAAGGCAGGGCTATAAAGATCAAGGACTTAAACCTGGGCCATGGAAGTAGGAATGGAGAAGAGTGAACTCAGTCAGGATTTCTTTACTCAAATAATAATAATAATAATAATAATAATAATAATAATAATTACTTTAACTTATTTTATTTATTGAATCAAAATTGATTATACATATTTTTGGGGTTGAACATTGAGATATGTTGATTAAATGAATATTACTAGCATATATATTGTTACAAATTGTAATTATTCTTTATGCCCCTTGTCCAACCCCTCCCCTTCTCCCATTCCCTCCTCTTCCCCTGTCTAATTGCCCTAGATTTCTTCTCTCCTTCTGAAAGAATAATAGTTGTTAACTTGTTGCCTAGATGATCTGTCAAATAATAATTATAATCATGTTTTCCTTTTTCTTTTTTCATACATATTAAAGCATTATTCAAAGGCCCACACAAAAACCTATGCCTCACAGTACTAGTTTATCAAAAGTTATTGCCAATAAATGTCTAATTCAGACAGAGCAGAATATGCAGTACATTTATTAAAAAATCATATAGTTTAGAATAATCCTAAAATATGACTGCTTTTGTAATAAGTATTGTAAATGATTGGTATTTCATATGTATATGGAAAATTAGTGTTGATAATAAATGTTTAATAATCATCCTAAATTGCGCATCTTTAAAAAAAATAAATATACAAAGGTAAACTTACATGAAATTTGTGAAATAGGTCAATGTACAATATAAAAGGCTTAACGCATGACATATGCAAAACCATCCTTTATTCCTTTAAAAGTAAACTAATTTCAGAGGAAATAATTAATCTCATAATAGAAGTATTTTACACTGTAATATTACAGTGAGATGTTTTATTACAGAAGATATAATCCAAGACTGTGGGCTTTCCCATTCAAAAATGAGAAGTGCCAACTCAGGGAATTCTCTAGTTTTATTCACTTTGCTGCCAGCATCAGGTTAATAGTTTCAGTTCTTACAAGGGCTCATATTTTAGAAACAAGGGAGGAGAGTCTGGGGACACAAGGAGATATTGATGGAATGATAAAAGCTTTTAGCTTCGTTTTATTTTTCTGTGCCTTTTGTATCTGTACACTATTGTTCTCCTTTAGGGGATTGCTGGTATGTAACAATGACAGATTAAATAAGGCACTACAAATGTTTCACTAAGGGAAGAAAGCACATAAAGTGAAAAATGCATCAAATATTAAATCTATAACACAACAGTACAAAACTGTTGGTTCTTTCCCATCATTTATTCATGCTTAGCTACTGGAGGATATAATTGAAATTTTATAATACATGTAAAGGATCACCTAGAATTTACAGATTTTGAAGAAAATACTTGCAGATAAAATTCTTGGTTTTAGGAAGATATTGATCACAAATTCGTATAGGTTAGGTTGTACATATCAAAAACTTTTTGAAAAACTAAAAGGCATGAGTCTCATTAAAGTAAATCTGATGAGAAGGGCTCTTTTTCTGATTTTGTCCCTCATTAATAATGGAGCCATCCTGGCCCAGGATGTGTAGTTCACCATGTATCTATCTACATGTGTCTATTATTATACAAAGAATATTTAAATCCAGGCTTTACTGAGAAAATGAAATATTTGTTCAAAGTGATTAAACACACAAACATGGTAGTGAGAATCATATACTCCACACTTTTGTATATAACCATGCAGTAGGTTCTAATTTCAGTCCTCAGTTTATCTTTATTATTTTTCTCATGATGCCACACGGGAAAGATGCAAGGTACTTGCTTCCCAGTTTATGGTTTTTGCTAACTTTATTTTTGTTTATGTAATTTCTTTAAGCATAGTCATTACGTAGTAGATATTTATCAGTCTATATCTGTTGAAGGCCTGTTTACCTGCAAAATTATCTTCCTAAACAAGCAATTTAGATAGGAGTCCATAAAGTTAGGGTATAAGAGAAATTATTTCCTACAAAATCCATTACCTACCACCGCTATCCAGGGAGAAAAATTCCTAGTGCATGAATGAATTCTCTTTGGGAACAGTGGTTGGGATAAGAGTAGGGAGACGCAGTTATACTACTGTTTCCTATTTTCTGAACCACAGTTAAATTAGCAAGCCTCTATTTTAAGTTTTGGATGTTAAGTTAAAACACAAATCAGATAATATAACTCCCTTACCTAAAAACTCTTAATTTCTTTAAGTCATTTTGTAAATATTTTTTTTAAGAGCCTACTCTCTATCAGGCATTGTTCTAGTGCTGGGGATACAGACAAACTTTCCTTCCTTCACTGGGGAGAAATACAATAAGCAAAAAAGGAACATATAATTTTATGCAATATAAAGCCTTCAAACACTCATATGTGTTATGAAATGTTATAAAGAAAAATAAAGCAAAGTAAGGTGATGGAAAGTAATGGAGCTGGTCAGTGATAAAGGAAGTGAGGAGGTGACATTTGAGAGAAATCTGAATGAAATAAGAGAGCATCCATTAGATACCATGCTTACCGATGGTTTCTTGCTCCATTTTTGCATGATTGCCAGAGTCCTGGGCCTCATTTAGCTCTACAGCCTCCATATTGTCCATTTTCCTTTCCCACTGTGCCTCAGGACGCCTGTCATCTTTTTAGTTTCTAGGAGACTTCAGAATCATCATGGGCCTTTCCAAGCACTTTTCGTCTGTCCCAGACTCTCTCCTCTCTGTATTGCTACATCATTGTCATCTTCCACTATCGGTTTAAACATCCCCTGCTCAGAAGGGTCTTCACTGACAATTCTACATAGGTTCCCTCTTCATTCCACTCAGTATTTTCTTCAAATTGTGGCTTTTTATTTCTATGTTTACCTTTTATTGTCCATTTAAACTACTAGCTAGGAACTTCCTGAAGGCAAACTTAAAAAAAGTTTGTCTCTTTTTAAATCTGTTGTAGACCCAGATTCTATACAGTAAAAATGTAGGATTTCCCAGGTAAAGTGTGGGATTTATAATATTGGTATTCGTCTGACTACTTCAAAATACATGAAGTTTTTAATGCTTGCTCTTGGATGCTAGAGATCATCACAGACAGAGTTTATAAGGAGGATATGAAAGAGGTCCTAACAGGAAAAGAGTACAACTACCACAGTCTATTTCTGCAGATGTTGCTCCCTTCTGTCTGTCCTTTTCCATGGTATCACACAACATGGGTGCTTGTGCTATAAAGTCAGGAGAAGCTGGACTTCAAAGAAGACAGGTAATGCTGAGCAAAGGATTAGACCGAATTGTACACTTTGATGATATGTATCCTATGTGACTCTGGCTGTATGAGGATAATAAAATCATCCAAGTGATTCTTCTCCACAATGGTTAGAGATTATAGGAGCCCAAAGAACTATAATACTAAGAAGGGCAAGTGCTTGTAACACAGGTACAATATCAGGTACAATATTGTACTCATCCTCTCTCTTCACGACCTAGCTGTGGCTCTTGTTGAGCTGCTAGGTAGCTGGAGTAGAAAACCATGTTCGGGAATGTTGAACGTGGTCCCCATGAACCCTAACCTTCAATTCTGCAGTGAAATATTTCAGTAACAAGAAGCAAAAGTTTGCAGCTTTCCCCAGTTCCTTCAGACTCTCTTGGCAGCAGTCTATTCTGACTTATTAGAAGCATCTGCTGATGGCTTCTGATGACTAATATCAGCAGGGAGTTTTTGCAAGGATATTCCAAATTCTGAACTGTGTGACAGCATGTGTTATCCACACATTAGGCAGCTAAGCTCAAATACTGATGGAAGGATTGTACCTTAGTACAGAGAAATGCAACATCAGAAGGATTAGACCCACCTTTCCTGGATTTGGAGATGGAGAAAGAATACTGGGAATGGCCCTCAACTGAAAGCCAGCAAAAACACTGGGGACCTTGGTCCCACAACCACAGGGAACTGAATTTTATAAAAACTGTAAATGAACAGGAAGCATTTCTTCCCTAGAGCTTCCAGAAAGGAACAGAGCCTGCTGACACCTTAATTATATTGTGGTGAGACCCATGCTGGACTACTGACCTACATAGCCATAAGATAATAAGTGTTTATTTTTCAGGCCACTAAGTTTATGGTAAATTGTTAGAGCAACAATAAAACAATCATCTTCATAACACCATCCAACCATTATAATTCTTATTTTCTTTAATATGGCCACTGGCTCACCTTCCAAATCAAATATCTTTTCAGATCACAAAGGAATAAAACTAGAAACCAATGAGAAACAAAACATTGGAAACTGTACAAATACATGCAAATTAAACAACAAGTTCCTGAATTATCAATGGGTCAAGGAAGAAATTAAGCAGGAAATAAAAATATTTATTGAAACAAATAAAAATAGAAGCACAGAATCCCAAAACCTATTAGATAGTGAAAAGGCAGTATTAAGCAGTAATTTTATTGCAATAAGTGCTTACAAAAAAAGTAGAAAAGTTTCAAATAAACAACCTAACATTTCAACTCAAGGGACTAGAAAAACAAGAACAATCCAATCACAAAATTAGTAGATGAAAAGAAATATTGAAGATCAGAGCAGAACTACATGGAATATAGACCAAAATGTAGATACATAAGATTGGTGAAATGAAAAATTTTCCTTTTTTTATTTGAAATGATGAATAAAACTGACAAACCATTAGCTAGACTAAGTAAAAAGGAGAGAAGAGCCAAATAACAAAAATCAGAATTAAAAAAAGGAGATATTATAAAAGATACCACAAAAGTGTGATGGGTCATTACAGACTGTTACGAACAACCACACATCAACAAATTGGAAAATCTGGAGGAAATGGGTAAATTTTTGGACACATACAATCTACCAAAGTGAACCAAGAACAAATGCAAAACTTGAATAGATGAATAAAGAGTAACAAGATTTAATCAGTAATCAGCAGTCTCCCAACAAAGAAAAGTCCAGGACTGAATAGCTTCACTGCTGAATTCTACCAAACTTTCAAAGAATTAACATCAATTCTTCTCAAACTACTCCGAAAACATCAAAGCAAAGGGTATTCTCCCAAACTCATTAAATGAGACCAGCATCACCCTGATACCCAAGTCAGACAAAGACTCAAGAACAAAAGAAAACTATAGGATAGTATCTCTGATGAACATAGATGTAAAAATTCTCAACAAAATACTAGCAAACCAAATTTAACAGCAGATCACAAAAACTACACATTATAATCAAGTGGGATTTATCCCAGAGATTCAAAGATGCTTCAATATACACATATTAGTAAATATAATACACCTCCTCAACAAAATGAAAGAGAAAAAACAAATGATCATCTCACTAGATGCAGAAAAGAATTTGATGAAAGTCAACATCCCTTTATGATAAAAACTCCCAACAAATTGGATACAGATGGAAAGTATTGTGACACAATAAAGTCCATATAAGATAAACTCACAGCTAACATAATCCTGAATGGTGAAAAGTTGGAAGCTTTTCTCCTAAGAGCAGGAACAGACAAGAATGCCCACTCCCACCAGTCTTATTTAACATAGTACAGGAAGATCTAGCCAGAGGAATTAGGAAAGAGAAAGAAAGAAAGGGCATGCAAACTGGAAAAGAGGAAGTGAAATTATCTCTGTTCACAGATGACATGATCTTATGTATCAAAAAACCTAAAGACAACAACAAAAAACTCTTAGAACTGATACATGAATTCATTAAAGTTGCAAGATAAAAAATCAATATACAGAAATCAGTAGCATTTATATACACCAACAATAAACTAGCTGAAAAAGAAATCAAGAAAGCAATCCCATTTGCAATGCAATAGTTACCAAATAATAATAATAATAATAATAATAAAATACTTAGGAATAAGTTTAACTAAGGAGGTGAAAGATCTTACAATGAAAAGTACAAAATACTGATGAAAGAAATTAAAGAGAACACAGACACACAAAAATGGAAAGATATTTCATGTTCATGGATCACAAGAATTAATATTGTTAAAATCACCATACTATTCAAAGTGATCTACAGATTCAGTACAATCTATTAAAATACCAATGACATTCTTCACAGAAATAGAAAAAAATTATCCTAAAATTCATATTAAACCACAAAAGACCCCAAATACTCGAAGGAATTTTGAGGAAAAAGAACAAAGCTAGAGACATTACTCTACCTGACTTCAAGATATATTAAAAATTTACAGTAATGAAAACAGCATGGTACTGGCATAAAAAAAGACACATGGACTAATGGAACAGAACAAAGTACCTAGAAATAAATCCACTTATTTACAGCCAGCTGATTTTTGACAATGGAGCCAAGAAAATACATTGGAGAAAGGACAGCCTCTTCAATAAATGGTGCTGGAAAAACTAGATATCCACATGCAAAAGAATTAAATTGGACCCTTATCAACACCATACTCAAAAATTAACTCAAAATTTATTAAAGACTGCATGTATAATCTGAAACTATAAAACTACTAGAAGCAAACATAGGAGAAACACTCCAAGACATGGGTCTGGGCAAAAATTTTATGGGGAAAACTTCTGAACCACACATAACAACAAAAGATAGGTGGATGAGATTATGGCAAGCTAAAAAGCTTCTGCACAAGGAAAGGAAACTATCAACAGAGCAAAAAGCAACCTACAGACTGTGAGAAAATATTTACAAACTATTCATTCAAAAGGGAATTAATATCCAGACTATATAGGGAACATAAATAACTCACCTCCAAAAAAATAATAATAATCCAATTAAAAAATTGGCAAATGAGCTGAACAGACATTTCTCAAAAGAAGAGACACAAATGGCCAACAGGCATATGAAAAAATGTTCGACTCCACTAATCATCAGGAAAGAAAATCAAAAACTCAATGAGATATCATCTCACCCTAGTTAGAAAAATAATAAATTGGACTTTTAGAGGTAGAGGGTAGAATTCTGGTTTCTAGAGGCTGGGAAGGGGAGAAGGCAGAAGGGATAGGGGAAGATTGGTTAATGGACACAATATTATAGCTAGATAGGAAAAATAAGTTCTAGTTGTGTACAGTAGTGCTAGGCATCTGTAATTAAGAATAATTTGCTGTATGCTCTCAAATGGCTAGAAGAGAATAGCTAAAATGTTCTCATCACAAAAAAATGGTAAATATTTGTGATGATGAATATGCTGAATACTCTGATTTGACCATCACACATTGTATACAGGTATCAAAATACAACTCTGTACCCTACAAATATGTACAATCAATTTTTCAATTAATAAATAAATAAATCCCTTTAAAAATTTTGCCATTATAAAATGTTATTTTAAGCCATTTTCAGGACATAATGGAATTACCATAAAAACATATTGCCTGAAACATATTATGTATGCAATAATTCTTTTTTGAATGAATAAAAATATTATCTCAGTTACTTTCCTACTTTCCTGAATCACAAAAGTTATGTATATTTGCAATTGAAAAAAAATCAAACAATAAGGACATGTATATGTGGGTAAATAGAAGTATAAATGCTAACAGAATGTTTGTGATCCATTGTGCACTAATTTTAGACAGTGCTCTATCAAAGTGCCTAATAATTTCCTCACATATTCCATATGTACTACTTATCCCTATTTATTATTTTATTTATACAATAAATGTTAACTGGGTATGCACTATGAGCTAGGTACAATTCTTATGCTCAAACTTTCTTAATTACTCAACATATCTAAACATACTTATCATCGTCTATTTAATGATATCATTCACCTAAAATCATCTTTAGAATAAGGGATGGTATAAAAAATAGGCATACGTCATGCCTTAAATTTACAAGATAACTTCCAAAGTGCTCTTTGGTTTATTAACTTGAATAACCCTTCATCACTCCTATGACATGGCAGTGCAGATTATTCCTGATTTCTCATCTTTAAGATGAGAACACAGATTCAACGAGGAGATATGACCTGCACAAGAATTTAGGCCTTTTTATTTTCAGATCTAAACTCTGTCCATGCATTATTCCAAAGAAGGAAGTTATTCATAAATAGGTCAGGAACCTCTAGAGTTTTTAAATACATCCATGTAAAACCATGCCCATTCCTTAATCTTCTTCACCAATTCACCTAGGTCATAGTAAACTATATTCTCGAAATCGTTAAGATGTCAATGTGAGCCAAATTTAGAAACACAATAAATAATCATAGTCTTGGAATACCAAAAATATGCACTTTTAGCTAGTGTTACCCAACACTTTTTTTTTTTAAATCCATAGCCAATCCTCATTCTTTTGAAGACCTATTTTATTTCTTCTGACACTTAAGACT
>NW_007744508.1:16268-17071 GCF_000696425.1 Galeopterus variegatus
AAATTTAACATAAGAAGCTAAATACACAAAAATACAAATATATTTTCAAATAGGCACCCTACTAATTAGCCTTTACCAGTTATTCATTCAGTGTTTATTATAACTTTGGGTTTCCTCCTAATACTTAACTCACACTTTGAGATCTCCTTCAGTCACAGGGCTTCAAATAATATTGATAGGTAACAACTTGTAGATTTATATCTTCATCCCTATTTTTTTAATCTTCACTTNCTGACTAGAACTTGATTAATGTAGCCCTTTGAATCAAGAGTAGCCCAAGAAACAGACCCTCGAAGATGGGATTTTGAAGAGTAGTTTGCTTATTTTTTAGCCTGACAGAGCTGAGTTCCTGGTTAGTAGAAAATGGCATACACAGCTATTTATTTCTTAATATTGGGATAAAACACATATTGAAGGCAAAATTTGCAAAGGTGGGGGCAAGGGGATGCTGCAATTGGTGACAAACATACTTAAGACTACAAGGATGATGGAGGGAGGTGGCTATTGATGACTGTAATGGCATCAGAAAGAAACAAAATTAGTTTTTTGGGGGGGGTATAGATATTTCTTTTTTTTTTTAATTTTATTTTGTCGATATACATTGTGGTTGATTATTGTTGCACCTTACCAAAACCTCCCTCCCTCCTCCCTTTCCTCCCTCCCACCCAACAATGTCCATTCTGTTTGCTTGTCGTATCAACTTCAAGTAATTGTAGTTGTTATATCTTCTCCCTCCCACAAATATTTTTTTGTGTGTGTGTGTGTGAATTTATTTATTAATTTTTAGCTCCCACCAATAAGTG
>NW_007744509.1:0-12202 GCF_000696425.1 Galeopterus variegatus
AGGATGGCTATAATTAAACAAAATAATAATGAGGAAAATGACAAGTGTTGTGGACAAACGTGGAGGAATTGGATCCTGCGAGCATTGCTGGCAGGAGTGTGAAATGGTGCAGCCATAGTGGGAAACAGTTTGGTGGTCCCTCAAAAAATTAAACATAGAATTAGCATACTTTCCAGCAATCCCACTCCTAGGTATACCCAAAAGAATCCAAAGCAGGATCTCAAACAGATACTCACACACGAATGTTCATTGCAGCATTATCCACAACAGCTGAAAAGTGGAAGCAACCCAAAAACCTATCAGCAGATAAATGGATAAACAAGACGTCGTATGTACATACAGTGGAATATTGTTCAGCCTTAAAAAGGAAGGAAATTCTGATACATGCTACAACATAGTTAATCTGGTGAAATAAGTGAAATAAGACTGACACAAAGAGACAAATTCTGTACAATTTCACTACCCAGAATAAGGCGAATTCACGGAGACAGGAATAAGGCAAATTCATGCAGTAGAAGGGTGGTTTCCAGGGGCTGTGGAGAGAGGGAAATACGGGGTTATTGTTAAATGGGTAGAGAGTTTCTGTTTGGAATAATGAAAAAGTTCTGGGAAAGGCTGGTGGTGACAGTTGCACAACACTGAATGTACTTGATGCTACTGGTTGTACACTTACAAATGGTTAAAATGGTAAATTTTATGGTGTGTATGTTTTACTTATAAATGAATGAATGAATGAATAGGGGTGGGGAGAGGAGCCTCCTTCTGTCTCCTTCACATGTAGCATCTGGCACATCTGCCAGACCTCATTGGGAAGGTCTGTGCTACTGCATGTAGGTGAAACTCGGCAACCCATTTAAGAGGGAGCTAGTTGTTGACTTACCTGTGTTACGACCAGAATGTGTTTCAAGACCAACTGGTGGCACGTCCTAAAATGTTGAGTGAAAGAAGGCTGATTTTGTCCTTATTCCGTGGAACTGCCCCCACTGGAGCCCACGGATCTAAATCCTTGATGGGAGAGCTCTTCTGAGCCTCCTTCCCAAGTACGTGGTGCCACAGCTTTTCTAACCATGTTAGTAATTCTACCCACACTGAACACAAAGATTTCCGGGTTGTTAAAAATAAGTTAGGAAGAGCGTTCATTTATAATAATGCAAAGTTGAAAAGAATTTAAATGCATTACGTAGGAATATAGTTAATTATGATACGTTCATAAAATAGAATATTATGCAGCAGTTAAAAATCATGTCTCTAAGAGTATTTAATAATATGGGGACATGCTCACAATACAATATTAAGTGATTTTCAGTAAGTGAGAAAGCAGGATACAAAACTGGATATTCATCATGTTTTCAATTTTGTCCTAACCATACCTGTATAGAAAACTGTTGTAAGGAAAAATGTTAATGGTAGCTATTTCAGAGTAGAAAGAGTATAGGTAATTTGATTTTCTTTACACTTTTCTGTTTTTTCTATAATGCATGTTACTCTTATACTTCGGAAAATTAGATGTTATTAATTTTTTATAAAAAGAAAGCGAAGTGTGTTCTTTTTGGTGCATAGTGGGAGTCTAGCATAGCACTCCAGAGACAGTGCTTTAGATGCCCAGAGGTCCTTGACCCTGGACTGGGTCTGCAGCTGTCACATGTGTTAGGAGTACAGTTGAGTGGCAGTTTCCAGCCCACTGTTCCTCCCAGACACCCACCCAGGTTGGTCCATTGCTCATTTTGTTTGTGACTGATTTGAGATGGAAATGCAGCCACCTGCTTTTGCTGGAATCTGTGTCTGAGTGCAATCGCTCACTGTCGTATTTACACTTTTTCTCATTAGGAAGCCTTCCCCACCTGTTGCGGGTACCCACTGCGCCGCCAGAGCCTGCCCCTGCTGGCTGCTGTGCATCCAGAACTGGGCAGAGCCGCCTTCCTCTGCAGCGCGCACAGAGGCCCCCATTCTCCAGCACTTTAGAGTCCCTGACAGCTTTCTCAAAAAGATGAGTGATTCATGCCTTGGAATTCCAGTACTTGTTTATAATCCACACAACAGTTATTTTGGGGAGCTTTGAATTCATCTTGGTTTGAGTTTTATGGAAAGGGATAGATTATTCTTCCTCCCCAATAAAATATGTTCCCAGCTTGTTATTGTATGGAATACTTAAAAGATAATCAAAACAAAAGCTAGTGACACACTTCCTGATGTTAACATCACAGACATTATCACAAAAGGAAAATTAAGTCAGCGACTCAATACAAGTGGTATTTTATACTACTTACTGGGACCGTTTTCTTGATGAGCACAGTACTGAAGATTCTGTGGGAATTGTTACATTTGTGTTTCAGAAATATAAGCCCTGTTATTGGCCTAAGCATTTTCTCTTCTGGATATTTACAATATGATTTACAGTATGATTTATGTGTCTTTTGCACTGCGTGGAACAATGTGGGATTGTGCAGTAATAATTTAACTCAAAATTATTAAAATCTGTAATCATGAAGTGATATAATGCTTGCAGTGTCTTGGAGGAATACTCTTTTGTTTGTTTGTTTCTTTTATGGCAGGATGTTCTTCGTCATTCTTTAAAAAAGCCACCATGTCTAGGTGGAAGGTACCATATTCTTTGAAGACTTTGTAAACAAGTCACTTTCCTTAGCCAAAATGGAAGAAACCAGGCCATTAAAATGATTGTCTACCTTGAATACAGAGACTCTACAAGGTTGACATGCAAAATATTCCTATAGAAACACTTCAAGGAGCAAAACTTCAAAACAGAAATGAATCCAACATGCTTGCTAGAAAGAGCAGCCAATGTCAGCAAATTGTTTCACCAGCACAATGCACTCTTGAGAGTCTTGTTTGACATCGTGGAATACTAAGACTGTTTGGACACAATTATGGCTATTGTTGGTCACAGCTCTGACATGACATTAAACTAACAACATGCTTGGGCTGTCATTGTCTCAAGGTCATGTTCAGATCATACAGGAGAGCTTAACTACAGCAAAGTGGGTGACAAGAGGCAAGTACAAGGTCAAGACCCCTCTGCCAAGGTGACTGAACACTTCCATGGTAAGAACAAAATTTTTAATCAAAGTGACATCTTATCCATAAGTGGGGAATAAATCTAAATATTTAAAAATGTGAAAGGAAAGGATGCCCAG
Organism: Galeopterus variegatus; assembly: GCF_000696425.1. NCBI lineage: Eukaryota > Metazoa > Chordata > Mammalia > Dermoptera > Cynocephalidae > Galeopterus > Galeopterus variegatus. Next base: position 3,153 of record NW_007744509.1, read on the forward strand.
TGGGGAGAGGCCATGAAATTCCTCAAACAGGTAAAGTGCTCTGTCTTCTGGAGGGCACAGCCAGGCAAACCCCCAAAGGCACAGAGAATGTTTAGCTTTTGTTATGGAATAAATGTGTCCCCTCACCCCCATTCATATGTTGAAATCCTAACCCCCAGTGTGATGGTGTTAGGAAGCGGGGCCTTTGGGAGGTGATGAGATTATGTGGGTGGAGCCCAGAGAGCTCACCAGGTCTCTCTCTGCCATGTGAAGAGATACAGGAAGTTAGGACTTTGCTCCCTGAAGAGGGCCCTTACTGGAACCTGACCATGCCAGCAACCTGATCTTGGACTTTCAGCCACTAGAATTGTGAGAAATAAATTTCTGTTGTTTTGGTCACCCAGTCCATGGTACTTTGTCATAGCAACCCAAACAAAGACAGCCTTGCCATGGCAAACTCCTTGACTAATGTTAAACGTCCATCCTAGAGGCTGGCCAAAGAAGATAATTACAAATGAACACATGAATAAAAGTCTCAGGAATGTAATCCACTAGGTTACACTGTTTAACTAACTCTGTTAATTAATTTTCTTGTCATTAAGAAAACTAAATATTTGTGATGACTTTCAACAACACAGTATTGATTCGTTTAACATACTGAATCCTCTAAAATTGGGAAGAAATAATTTACGGAAAGTAGCACATGATTATCGCTTTTAACAGCTGTGTTGAGATATAATTTAGGTATCATACAATTTACCCATTTAAAGTATACAATTTCATGGCTTTCAGTATATTCACAGAATTATGCAATTATCACCATAATCAATTATAGAACATTTTATCATCCCCCAAAGAAACCCTGTGTCCCTTAGCCATCACTCTCTAATCATTCTCCCCTACCCCCCAGCCCTGTCACCTCTAGCCTTAAGCAGCTACCAATCTACTCTGTGTCTCTATAGATCTGCCTATTCTGGAATTTCATATAAATGTAAATAATACCAAGTGTGGTCCTTTGTGACTGGCTTCTTTCACTTAGTACAATGTTTTCAAGGTTCATCCATGTCGTAGCATGTGTCAATACTTCTTTTGATTGCTGAATAATATTCCATTATATGAATATACCCCACTGTACTTATCCATTCATCAATTGACAGACATGTGGGTTGTTTCTACTTTTTGTCTATTATGAATAATACTGCTACGGACATTTGCATACAAATCTTTGTGAGGACATTTTTTTTCAATTCTCCTGGTATGTATCTAGGAGTAGAATTGCTAGGCCTTATGGTAACTCTATGTCTAACCTTTTGACAGTAGCTCCTAATGAAATTAACATTTTCTTAAATATTTGATCTAGCACGTAGTTAAATATACCTCAAGCAGGTGACCCTTAGAACTCTCATTGTGACTATAGTAAATTCTATTAAGGCAATCAGTTTAGATACTTCTAGTGCATACAAACCTCTCCTTGCTCCGTACCAGAGTTTTTCTATATTGGCTTGGATTTATGCATGTGTTACTTCTCTTCAAAATAACATAAAATGACATCTTGAAAATGCTCTTGCTTGTTGTAATAGTAACCCTGAGGGAGGGGAGAAAAAGCAAGCAGAGACACTGAGATGCTGGGCTGCTTCTAAAAGGTCAAAGCAAGTTTGTGGTGGCCCTGAAATGAGATCTGAGCCCACCTGATCAGCAAGACTTTGTCTAAAAGATGCAATGCGTGAATATCTTCTAACTTATTATGAGTGATGGCTTTCTCTTTATGGGCATAGGTCTCTCATTTTTTCTTACTAGGAATATTGGCAGTGTTTTCAGTTTGTGTGTATGTGTGTGTATGAACTGATGAGGTGTGCACTCTCCCAGGTAGGACAATGTAGACACTGTTTCAAACTAAGAAGTTCTGCAATTTTCAGGAATGAGTATGTGTGTCATTCCAGTACCTTTAGGAACATTTGAAATGAATACTTTTCATTAGTTCTAGCATTACACTCTTATTTTTACATGTATTTTTCCCTGTGAAATCTTCTGATGCTTCTAAAAACTTTTATATGAAAACTGTGTATCAAGGTTTACTTTAAGATTAGAGGTCTGAGCATATTTGTACACTAATGGCGGTGAAACGAGAGAAGGGAGAAGGAGAGAGTGAGAAATGGCTGAAATAGCCAAGCCCTTGAGGAGGCATGTGATGGGTTGAATGTTGCCCCCTCCAAAGCTCATATGGAAACTTGATTGTCAATGCGGTGGTGTAAAAGGTGGGGCCTTTAAGAAGTGATTGGGTCATGAGGACTATGTCCTTGTGAATGGATTAATCCACTCATGGGGTAATGAGTTATTGGTTTAAGGCGTTATTGTGGGTGTGGATTGGTGACTTTACAAGGAGAGCAAGTGAGCACATTGGCAAGTGATCTTGCCCACTTCTCACCATGGGGTAACCTGTGTTGCCATCAAGAAGGCCCTCACCAGATATGTCCCCAGGACAGTGGATCTCCCAGCTTCCAAAACTGTAAGAAATAAACCTCTTGTCTTTATACGTTACCCAGTTTCAGGTATTCTGTTATCAGCAGCAGAGAATGGACTAATACAAAGCAGGAGGAAGGGCCAGAAAAGCTGTTGGCCATTGATAGAGATTGGTGGTTGACAGGCAGATGGACACTTGCTCAGTGGTGAGAGAAGAAGAGCGTGCGAATCAATGAGAATAGACAATAAATTTAAGAGTGGGAACAGGAAGGCATTTCTGGCTAATTGTTTTTAATTACTTAATTAATTTGGTGGCTGGGCAGTAGGGGGATACGAGCTCTTGACCTTGGTGTTATAACGCTGCACTCTAACCAACTGAGCTAACCAGCCAGCCCTATTTTTAATTTTTTAAAATATGTGTGAGGCAAGATTAGCAATTAAGAGCTGAGATGTCGAGAGGGCAGAGAGGAAAAGGTTTGCGAATATTATCTTGTTCTGTGGGAAAACATGTTTACTAGGGAGAGAAGGAATTGGAATATCCGGCTATGTTGAGAACCATTAAAAATAAGTCATTTAAAGTGAAATTAATTTACACATGGATTGTGAGATGATTTTTGACAGTGCAAAACATGGGGTTAAATAAAGTGACTCTCAGAGTGAGAATGCTATATTCTTTTCCAATTCTCTTTCAGTTAACTAAGGAGAAAGCCTCAGTGTGGTGTATGCCTATTGTATCTCTTTAACCTCCGCCAATGTCCCTTTTTAGTCAAGATAGAGCAGGTTTCAGACTTGGAGCTTTTCATCTGTATTTACATCCAGCAGGAATTTAATAATACTGCCTTGCTTGCATTGTACTTAATTTTAATAATTATAATGGTTCTGTCAAGTGATACTGGTTTTTCCATGTATGTTGGAGATATGCAATTTCCTTTTAAAATAGATCAGAGTTTAAAAAGTGAGGCAATATAAAGAAAAATCTGCAGTAAATAATAGTACAGGGAGTATGGGGACTTGTCAAAAATGGTGACAGTGGCATGGAAGAGACTGAGGACTGGGAAATACTGTACGCCTCCTTAGCCTGTCCTGATTTGCATAAATGCCACGACAGCTGCTTTAGCTCCTGTAAGTGATTCTCACAGAGATGAGTCTCGAAGTCTTGAAGAGGGGTGGGCCACACTGTGAGATAGAAACCACACAGGAGAATTAATAGCCCAATAGCCCAGTAGCCACCACATTGTCCAATCTAATGACAAGTGCTCCTGAGCTAGCAGGGTTGTGGAGCAGAGGAACAGATGGTGGCACCATATGGTTCTGTGCCCGCCCCCTCTGCTCCCCACCCCAGCGGTGGCCTCCTCTTGTAGCGTCCCTCTTTGCTGCCATCTGTGCCCACTGTCCCTCTGTGGCATCACCATTCTGCTTCAGGACTGTTCTCACAGCATTCAGTGTCACCTGCCCACCCTGCTGCACAAGAGAGTATGTTGGGGACACATTCCCAACCAGTCTAATTTCAGCATTTGCCTTTGGCCTTTGTGAGGGCCTGGGCACAACCACTGGATGAATCGGAGACTCGGGGATTTTCCCAGTCAGTGGTGCCTGAAAGGAACATGTCATCTCCTAAACTGACAGTATGCCTTTGCTGGTCGAAGGAGGAAAAAAGCCGCTCTTTGTTCTTTTCTGGGTTTCCGACCATATACGTAGACTTAATTCCAGCAGCATAGTATCTTGTAGGGTGACCAACTCTTCCCAATTTGCCTGGGTCTGTCCCCTTTTTAAAACTGAATGTCTCACATTCCAGGAAACCCCTCAGGGTCAGGCAAACTGAGATGGTTGGTCACCCCAATCTTAGGTCTAGAGACAAGTGTACACTCCCATGGTGGTGTTTCTCTTGGACACTAAAGAATGTTTGGAAGATTGTGTCCAGAGAACGGTGTTTTGCCAAAGTCAAAGGGTATTAAATAATTTCCTTATTCAGATTTAGATCACAGTGAAAATATTAGAACCGTGCTGTTTTTGTTAATAATGTTATGTAATGCATTGAGAGAAGGGTTTGTTGCATAAGCAGTAGCTTTAATTGGGCAGAGCCAGAAAAACCTGCGAGGAATCATTCTTCTAGGCATGTTTATAAAACCTGCTGTGTTCCTGGCAACACCTAAGCCCTAGTCAGCTTCTTACAGGTGGCATTGACCCCTATGATGAGCCTGTCTGCCAAACAGGCTGTGCTTACCCCAAATATTTGGGGTTTGCATGGTGTGTTCCCTTAAAGTAATACTAGTTACTATGATAAACTCCTAAAAGTATAATTGCTCAATGCAATAGAAGTTAACTTCCCCTGACATAAAATCCAAAACAGATGTTATTGATTGGTAGGTAATTCTCCTCCAAGCAGTGATCCAGGGATCCAGGCTCTTTTCATTCCGTGGTATCCCCAACATATGGGTTCCAAGGTTGTCATGATTGTCTGCATCAAGCCAATGGGAGGGGAAAGAACACGGAGTAGCATGTATGGGGGGTTTGAGGGAGGACAACTTGGATATGGCACACACCATCCACTCACATTCCACTGGCTGCCTCAGTCGCAGGCCACGCCCAACTGCAAGATGGTCTGAGAAATGCTGCTTAGATGGTGCCCGGAAAGAAGAGGAAATGGACTTGGCGAAAGCTAGCAGTCTCTATCACAGATGGGTGTCTTGTGTTTTTCTCACTATAAATCAGAGACAGATTTAATCCTGAGTACAAGAATCTTGGGACTGCAGACACAGTGGGACTGAGTTCTGTTTCTTTTCTTTCTTAACATACTCCATCCCCATGCATAAGTCATCACACTCTCTCCTCCCCCTGCAAAAGCTATAGCTCATTTGGGTCAAATAAAAATAGAAAGCCTGTTTCTTAATGTGCCATCTCAAACTCCCAACTCCAAAGGAGATGAGGTAATAATTCTAAACAAATATACTTGTGACGTGCAAATGGCCTTTCTGATTGAGCAGGGCTAGCAAGTCCCTCTGCTCCTAAGGCAATTCTGTAAGACTCATGGAAGTCTGTGCTAGTTTCCTCTTGCTGCAACAAATTACCACAAACTTAGTGGCTTAAAACAACACAAATACATTTTCTTAGAGTGCTGGAGGTTAGAATTCCAGAATCAATCTCAGTGAACTAAAATCAAGGTGTCAGCCAGTCTGCATCCCTTATGGAGGCTCGAGGAGAGAGCCATTTTCTTGCCTTTGCCAACTTCTCGAGGCTGTCCACCTTTTCTTGGATCATGGACCCACATCATGCTGACCTCTGCTTCCATCAGCACATCTCCATCTCTCTCTGACCCTCCTGCCTCTCTTTTATATAGACCCTTCAGATTACATAGGCCCACTTGAATAATTCAGGGTAAGCTCTTCATCTCAGGATCTTTGACTTAATCACATCGGTAAAGTTCCTTTTTCCAATAAGGAGACATATTCACAGGTTCCAAGGATTAGGATGTGGATGTCTTTGGGCAGGTGAAGAGCTATAATTCAGCCTATCATAAGATCCTATGCCTCTACCCTGAGTGATAATTAGCAGGTCTAAATAGGTCAAGAGGAGGAGCAGATATGATTGCATCATTGACACGACTGAAGTTGGGATGGGGTAGGTAGCAATCTGTGGGGCTCCGCAGGGAGCAAATTATCAGGAATTTTCAGGACCATGAACTAACGGCAACAGCACCCATCAGGAGAGGACACATGAAAACAAGCAGACAACCAAATAATAATCTGTGAACATCTTCACGGAAATTCATGAACGTGTGGGTGGAAGCATGCCAGATTTGTGCAAAGACAAAAGGAGAGAAGAACAGACATGGTTTTGTGGGACCGTATTATAGTTAGATGAAAAATATTCCCCAAGCTGATCACAGGATTGGCACAGGGCATGAGAATGAACAGTGAGGGGACTTCAGCTTCCCACATTATGCGAGGAGGTCTCAGCTACAAACAGTGTCTGACAGTTCTTATTTTTCTCTCAGTTCAATCCCCCATTAGCTCAACAAACCATTTTGGGGAATGAGCTGACACTCTCAGGATGCAGTTCTGATCACTCTGGGTTAAATGTATCCTCCAAATTTCATGCATTGGAAACTTGACCCACATTGTAACAGTGTTGAGAGGGTGGGGAATAATCCAATGATGGTGTTTGAAAGGTGGGGCTTTTAAGGGGCGATTACATTGTGAGGACTGTGCCCTTGTGAATGGATTGATCCATTCATGGAGTAATGGGTGTGGTTCTGATGGCTTCATCAGGAGAGCGAGTGAGAAAGTTAGCTCGCTCTTGCTCAGCCCATTGTCACCATGTGACACCCTGAGTTGATGCAGAAGGCCCTCACCAGATGTATTCCCTGGATTTGGACTTCCCAGCCTCTAAACCATAAGAAATAAATTTCATTTCTTTATAAATTACCCAGTGTCAGGTGTTCTGTTATAAGCAACAGAAATTGACTAATACATGACCAATAAAGAGAAATTAGTTCCATGGAAATAAAAGTAATCTTAGAGAAAGAGACCATGAGGTGTCATGCATGCTTATAGATGGTTTTCATTGTTTGTGTGTTGGGTGGGGGGGCTGGAGGGCGAAGAGAATTAATATTTATGCCAGTTGCCATGTTAGGTGCTTTACTATGTTGTCTTTGTTAAACAATGCAATAATTCTATGAAGCAGGTAATCGTCTTAGTTATCTATTCCTGCATAACAAATTACACCCAAATTTGGTGGCAAAAAATAATTACGGTCATCTATTATTATCGTTCCTGATGGTTTTGAGAGTTGACTGAGCTTATCTAGGGGTTCTGACTTGGGGTCTCTCCATGATTGCTGGCAGACTGTGACTGGGGCAAGCATGTTCCTGAAGGCTTCTTAGCACACATCTGGTGCCTAGGCTGCAAACTCTCAAACCTTGAGGAACTGGAAGAATTGGTGGTTGCGGATAGGCAAATTTCTTACATGGTGGCTCTGGGCTCCAAAGTGGGGTTATCAGATAAAATAAAGGCCACCCAGTTGAAATTTAAATTTCCAAGGCACAATAAATACTGTTTCAGTATATATATATCCCGTGTAATGCTTGGGACACACTTAAGCTACAAAATCATTTGTCGTTTTTCTAAAACTTAAATTTAAGTGGGTGTCCTGCATTTTTATTTGCTAAATCTGGCAACCCTCTTCCAAAGGCACATGTCCTGAGAGAAAGCCAGGCAGGAGCTGTGTCTTTTATAGTCTTGTCTCAGAAATGGCATTCTTCCACCTGCCTAGACAGGGGAGTGTCAATATCACATTGTAAGGAAAGCATATGGGATGGAACACACACCTATTTAATAGTGAGGCCATTTTTGGAAAATATAATCTTTTGAGTAGTCCCCTTTTGTACAGATAAGGAAACTTAAGTACACATGAGTTGGTTAGGTGATATGGCTGATAAGTGACAGAGCCAGGATTCAAATCCATGGCTGCTTGGGTTTAAAATCCATTTTTGAGCTCATCATAGCCAAGGACAGGCAAAGTTTTATAGTGAAGCAGGCATTCTAGACTTTAGGGAGGCAGATTTCCCAAGGATCACAGGAGAGATAAGCCAGATGTCACGGTCAGGAACTTTGAAATGAATGATGTCTCAGGAGGGTTGGGACATTCTCAGAAATGTCACTCTGAATCTGTAATTATAAGTGATTCTGCCACAGAAGAAAAGGGGAAGGGAGCTAATAAAACCAGAGGGTGCACAGGAAATCCTGTGATGCTTTCAGATTTTAAAAGGACAGAAACAAAAATGGGAAGGAAACGCACTTAACCAAGGACAAATAGAAATCAGTGGCTGAGAATTTTTGTAGGAATAACAGCAGGAAGTGTTTATGCCCCAAAAGATCTGAGAGAGAATGTTCAGGAAACCAAGGAAGGGCTAGACTTGCTGCTTTGGGTCAATGATGCGACATTTATGGGTCAGAAAAGGAAGGAGCTCTTCCAAGAGAATGACTTAGAAACTAAAACAGCCTCTGGAACACAGGGGAGGATCAATACATATTGATTCGATGCATGAACGAACAAACGAGTATGTTAAGGAAGGAATTAAAATTGATGCATAGTAAGAAAGCCCTGAGTTCTTCTAGTGCAGATCTATAGCTGGGTGGGATGCTCAGAGCATAGACTGTAAGGGAGAGGAAGGTCAGATGAGCAAATATCAGCCTAGTGTACAAAAGGAATAATTAATGACAACTGAAATATGTTGGTTGGCAAAAATTAGGACCACTATTCTACTGCAGAATTGACAAAAGAAGTTTTGACTTGAAAGTTTCTTTGGTTTTAAGAGGTTCAAATGTAAAACATAGACATTTGTTTCAAGGGACTGTTTTGCTTTAGTATACTATAATTTTAAAAAATTTTCTAATCATGGGGGCCGGCCCGGTGGCGCACTGCTCCAGTGCGCTGCTTGGGAGCGCGGCGGTGCTCCCGCCAAGGGTTTGGATCCCACATACAGACCGGCCGCTCACTGGCTGAGCGAGGTGTCGGTGCAACACCAAGGGTTGCGATCCCGTTGCCGGTCCTGGTCCGGTACGGGCGCGACACTGAGGGTTGCGATCCGTTGCCGGTCACGAAAAAAAAAA
>NW_007744509.1:14301-14618 GCF_000696425.1 Galeopterus variegatus
GGACATAATAATCAACTACATTGTATATTGACAAAATAAAAATAATTAAAAAAAAGAGAGAGAAGAGCAAATAAACATAGCAAAAATCCAGGAAGAAAGTGTCATTCCCAGAGACCTGGAGCACCTGTAGTTACTACTGAATTTTGCTTCTTTCACGTGGGGTGACCATTACTGGGAACAATGTTTGATCTAATTCATATGCAGGGCTCTGAGGGCCCATAATGAAAGAAATCTACAAATTCAAGATGCATATTGTGTATGTGTACATTTTGTAGCCTTTTGTAAGACAAGCTGTGACTATAAGCTGTGTCCGGTAG
>NW_007744509.1:15745-16494 GCF_000696425.1 Galeopterus variegatus
GTATGTGTACATTTTGTAGCCTTTTGTAAGACAAGCTGTGACTATAAGCTGTGTCCGGTAGGCGGATGTAACTGACAAGACCAAGAAGTGGAGATTCTCAGCACACTTAGCTATAGGTAAGGTCCAACCTTTGCTACTGGAAGCATAGGGTGTTTGTTGCTGGCAGAGCCTGCTGCTTTGTGCAATAAGGCCCCTTAAGGTCACAGTCTGCTTGGAAGTTTTGCTCAGAAATTGCCCTTGCCTGTCCACAGATGGTTGAACGCTAGCAGTAGGATTCTGGAAAACCAGTTTTCTGAGTGGGACGAGGTAAGGGAAAAGCCCTGACTTGTAGTGTTTGCTCATTTCCATGGTGTAAACACTCCCTCCGTGACCAATTTCTAGTTACCAATGGTTTAACAACTGGCTCTCAAAATTCCTGCAATTTTCTTGAATATTTAACAGCTGGCTCTGGGATAACAGCTTATTTCTCTCCATAACCCATGGCTAGGCTACACTTTGAAGCTCTGATTCCAGTGGCTTCTGAGATTTTGTCTGCTCTTTGCATCCTCTCCTACAATTCACACTGGAGATGGTTGATGCCCAACCCAATGACATTTATCCCTGGAATTAGGAGTTCCTCCTCTGTTAGTCTCTTTTAGTCATGACACCAAGAAGACATCGAGAAGCATTTGCTGAACTGAACTGCTGTTCTTGTCATTTCCCACTGCAGGATGCTTGTCCCCACTTGGGGTGGGCTATAATCCACTTAC
>NW_007744510.1:0-15973 GCF_000696425.1 Galeopterus variegatus
GGATTTTTTTTTTTTTTTTTTTTTTTGAGGTCAAGCAGGCAAGTGTGATTGTAATTCAACAATTATTTACTGAGGGCCTACTAAGTACAAGGCACTGTCCTAGGCACTTGGAATATGGCAGTGAGTCAAACAGACAAAGCAGAACTGCCTGCCCTCCTGGGGCTTGTCTTCTGAATGAGCCTCCTCTACCACGTAAGCACATACATAGGTTTCAAGGGAGGACTGAGGGCAGGGCAGGGAAAAACCAGCTCTTGAAGTTTTCAATGTGGTCAAAACACATGTGTTTCCATAGCATATGTATCCAATTCCCACGCTGGGGGGCCCTGGCCCAGTGTCCTTCTGGGTCAGCTATTTCCTTTTGCAAATGTCTACCTGCTGTTGTGCCACCATGTGGTCCTTGCCTTGCTCCACCTGTTCACCAGGACTTGGAAGGAAGAGCACCATGCTGGCCTGTGGCAGTAAATGCTAAAGTCCCCTTCAGATCAACTATTGCCAGTGGGATGGAAGGGCCGACCTGAGGAGGCTGAGCAAGGAATTCTTTTAAGGTCCCCAAAGAGCTTCCTCTTCCCCCGTCTGTCAGGCAGAGACTGTGGGGCTAGTGCTGAATCTTTTGTGTGTATTGGCTGCTGCTAGGGTTGTTTTATTCATCATTACTTTTATTTGATCCAACTGTTTCTTGAAGCTATCCACATCCAGCATGCAGATTACATGTGTACCAGATTTTTATTCAAATACAAAACCTACAATGACTCTGCTATGTAAACAATCTCTCAGTACTTCAGATCACTTCAATAGCTTCCCTTTGAAAACAAAACCCTCAGTGCTATTTAGACACAGTTCCAGATGGGATAGTTAAATGTATCTTGCCCCTGAGAAGTCATCAGCAAGCAGTTTCACTGCAGCAAGCATGTGGCCTGGGACCCAGTCCTTGGCTGTGCCTTCATCCCTTGGTCACCTCCCATTTGTTGCCCTGGCCACTGCTGAGTGCTGCCTCCAACTCCACAACACAAGACTAACTCCGAGACCACTGCCCAAAGTGGATCACTGTCCCAACAGAACAAGAACCTAACAGACTCATCCAGCACCCTCCCGAGACCATCAAGATTCCCTGACTTGATGGTATCATTCACTCTCTGCCTTCCAAAGGTTATCTTGGATCCTAAACTTTACAACACCAACTAAAAAGTGCCTTCCCCAAAGCTGATCCTAATCACCCACTAATCAAAGTCCTCCAATGAGCTCAATGTAAGGTTAGCACCTATAAGAAAGTCACCAGGGTTATCCCTATGTGATACTGACATCAGTCTTGAAATGGATTCCATTAAGTAGAGGACAAATCCAAGAGGAATCCTTAAATATTTTCAGCATCTACTACGTGTGTGGCTTTGAAAAGGAAGGGGTTACACTGCTCACAAACATTCCACTCTTTGCTTTCAAGTTCTCCATTGAGATAATTCTTGCAAAATGCCTGGAATATGACCTGGGCATCATATCTAATCAGCAGATGGTAGCTCCATTTGCTCTTCTAAACTCCTGTCTGTTGGACCAAATAATGAAAACCGATAGCCTATTGGTTACTGAGTGCAGTAGCAGAAGTCTCTTTGCACCCTCCTCCCCTCTTTAAACATTTAAAGCACAGGCTACCCATGACTTGTGGGCACTCAATAAATGTTTGGTGGAAATTCACTGACGTTCATCAAGGCTTGGGGATTTTGAGTTAAAAGACTCAAGGAGGGTCAGAATTCTATTCTCCTGTGGGCCCCTGCTTTTTCCAACCTGATCTTAATAAATCAAATGAAACAAAGCATATCATTTATGTAAGTTAAAAAATACTGGTTCATAAAAGTGGGCTCAGATAAGCAAGAAACCCCCAAGAGTTTAGATGAGAAGGCACCAGACAAAGAACTTCCCCCTGAAAGCTTATCTATTCTCTGGGGGCCTTGATTTCAACAGCTGCTGAAACCTTATGTCTAAAAATCCTGGAATAATTCACTTGAAATTTTCAATATACACAGGATACTTCCTTTTGTTAACACACCCTGGCCAGGGTTCCAAAGTCGTCTTCACAGTATTTGCACGCTAATTTTCCTCTGTTTACTTGTAAAAGCTGTCAATTAGGAAAACCTCTCTCTTTCTGACAGTTAGGAATGACATCCTATTTTCATGTACATAGACACACAATGAATCACAGCTTTCCTAATCCTTTAAGAGTGTTAGAGGTCCCACGGGACTGCTAGAATGAAGGCAAACCCTGCCCCGTATTATGCTATTTCCTACTAATCCTAGGAAAATGAATGTTAATTTATCATGAAAAAGGGTTAATTATGCATTTATTTCTGAGGTGGGTACATGAGATCAGGCTCAGAAATAATACTCAGTATAATGCTCTTTTAAATGAGGATTCCATTTTAAGCATTTTTATCAGACAGATGCTAAACTCGGAGCAACTGTGCAGAAGAAAAAGAGTAGCCGGGTAATGACAAGACCCAACTATAATTTTAATTAACCTTCTGATCCTGCTTAAATATATTTTGCCTTGTAAAAATCTGTAATAACATCTATTTCAATCTCCTCTGCTATTAGTTATTAAATTGAAAATGGATGCCTAGACTGATTTGGCAAAGATATTCAAGAAATTTTTCTTTATTCTCTCTGGTTTATTAAAGTAATAATTTGTAGCATAAAAATTTCTCTGATTAAGTAATTTAGTGTAATTAAATCACCAGCTTTATTAGGCTTCCTGGAACAGCACACACACAGCTGGAATGACGGTGACTATTAGCAGATGCTGAGCCACAAGCAATTCTTAGTGGTGGCTTTCCATGAATTTTCCTACTGCTCCGACCAAGGTTTCACATGCCCTCTCCCACAGTCTCTGAGGTTCTGAAGCCGTCTACCTACCGACTCACTCCTGCTCACAATTAAAGAGGAGTCCTCAAGAAGGGTCACTCTGCAAGTATCAGTGTGATAATGGCAGAGGGAGAATTAACAAGGAAATAAAACTTTGGTTAGTCCAGATGCGATCACTGAATGCCCCAGCTTGGTAGTTCCTCCTCTACCCTGCTCCTGATCTCCTGGTGTGAGGATCAGATCCCAGCAGGTCCATTCTGAATGTTTCCCTTTGTCCTGACGATACACTTTAAACACTTTAGCCTTGTCTACCTTCAGTCCTGAGAATTCCTTGGAAGATAGGACCAGGTTAAACATTCCTGAACCAGATTCTGTCATTTTTACAAAGCCTTTGGAGCATTGCTGTAAGACGAGCAGGAACCTCGATTACTCCCCAATTTTAATAGACCATGCAATCCCTAATCTGCTGTGCTGTTCACTCCTGACAACTGACACACTAGCAGTTTAAAGGTAAGACATGGGAACTTACGTATATCCACCCATCTATCCGCCCACCTACCCAGCAGGTATTTACTGAGAGCCTATGATCTGTTCCCCACTGAAGTGGTATGGGGGAGAAATGGAGGCCCAGTACCCTTACTCTCAGTATGGTCAGAGCCTGTTAAGAAAGGCAGACATGGAGACCAAAAGTTACCATACAAAATGGTAAGGTGGTCCACGGCAGATGAGGAGGAACTCAAGATTCAGAGGGAAGAGGGGATGCACAGGCTTCCAAGAGGAAAATGGCACTTGAGTCCCTTCTGGAAGGAAGAACAGGTTGGGGAATGAAGGGGTCAGAGAGGGCATGCCAGGCAGAGGAGAAAGCAGGAGGCCACAGAGAGGCTGGCACATGTGGGAAATTCAAGTAGCTCCAGCTGGCCCAGAGGGAAGGGGAGTGTGAAGAGAAGGCTGGAGTGTTGGCAAGAGTCAGAAAACACAGGGCCTTGTGTCCTGGCCAAGGAGAGGGGCTCTTACCCTGACTGAGTTGGGCACTCACTATCGAAGGGTTTCACAGCCCACCCTCTCGCTGGCTGAAGCAGGTCCATGTGCTCAGATTTGCACTTAGCGACGTCTCTCTGGCAGTCCTGAGGAGATGCATCTAAGGAGAGGCACATCCAGAGGCCAAGGGCCCCTGGGAAGCTTCTACAGACACCCAGAGGTGTGAGGATATAGAACTAATATGAAAACATCCTTAATGGGCTGTGGGCAGAACTTCTCAGGGGTCTCCTTTAAAGGAGACAATATTAGCTTGGGCATATAAATTCTCCACTCACATGAACATTTGTGGAATATATGAGGGGTCATCAAAAAGTCTATGGAAGGATTCATATAATCTTTTAATTCCATTTTCCACAAACTTTTTAAAGTGTCCTTGTATCCTATGTGTCTGGAATGGTTATTTGTGAAGTTTCTTACGTCTATACGTGTTTAAACGCATTTCCATCTTGTCTTCACCCAAGCAGCCCTGGGTACTGAACACTCCTCTGTTCAGAGGACTGGTGCTGTGGGATTGGTGCATTTCCTGGTTGCTGAGCTCATTCTGTCTGCCATCCCTGTATCGAAAAGGCTGGAATACAGTCCTGAGGGTGTGTCTGACAGAGGCATGGTGGGTATTATGGCTCCCACTTTACAGATGAAGAAATGTCCAGATTCATACTTGCTGTGTGATGGAGCACAGACAAGATGTCCCCAAGATGTATTACTATGTTGTACTATACTGTCTCTGACATAAGCCACATGTTTTAACTCATCCATATGTCAAAGACTATACCTACGGCTGTCACAGAAATGCCTTTCCACCAACTCTACACATTGCTTCTGAAGGGCATAAGGTAGACGATCACTCTCACCTGACTCAGAAAGCCCCTCCTACTCTAAACTGAGGCACAGAACCTGATTTGAAACGAAACAAAAGGAAGCATTGCATGAAATACCAACCCAACCTAGAGAACGCTTTCTGTAATATGTCTGTTTAGTTTGGCCTGAACAGGTTTTTTTCCAGGTGAAAAAAAGTCAGTCAATGGCCAGATCTGCCAACCCTGATCTTTTAAATAAATAAGGCTTCTCAAAAAATTACTTTGCCCTTTCTTTGCAAACCTTCAAAAAGTGATTGTGTCCTTGTGGACTAAAATATGATTCCAGTGTATTTTTGACCTATATAAATTTACCATGTAACCAAGAAGCACTTTTCAGGTTCAGATATATCTATATTTCAGAGAAAAGCTCTAAGTGTATTCTAACGAACAAAATGAGCTAATTTTGTGAATCTTCCAACTAGTCTTTTCCCTGCATTCTTCTCTTTAATAACCTATAAATTTTAGTCATGAGAATCATTCTTCAGTGTCTGGGGTAGTAAAACTCTTGCTAAAAATCAATAGTCTGCCTACTTTTAAGACTTCAACGTGTTGTTAGGCAGCAGAGCCCTTTTTTTATATAACACCATAATGACCTAAAACAGATTTGATTCTAGAAATCAGAATTCTCACACTAATAGGCTTTCATTTAAGGCTCTCATAGCTGAGAACATACTATCAAATGGGTTAGATTTTTCAATTTTATACCTTAGTCCATAAGTGCTAATTTCTCAGTGGAACAGTCAGATAATATACTACTTGAGATTACTGAAACCTCTAGTCACAGTTCTGAATTATTAATTTAAAAGGTTATGCACCAGTGCTAATATAAATTATCTTTAAAAACTATCTATATGGGTAACATTTTAATAAGCTTTAAAAAGTGATTTTTCTTTCTTAACATTGAAAGCAAAATATAACATATAACGGCTCTGAGTGAGTTATGGATTTATTGTATTTTTTCCAAAAGATTTGTGCGACCCATAACTGATGAGAAAGGCCCAGGCATGGATCCCGCCTGCAAATGGACTGTCCTAATCAATTTAAGGCAGCAGGTGCAGAGCCCTCGCACTCTCTTTCCTAGGACTTGAAATGAAATCTCACTCAGGCACATCCCGTGGAGGGGCCTCTTTCTTCTGCGACCTGTTAGAAAACCTGTACATGGCATTCAAGCTTCACCTGAGCACATCATGGGAAACAGGAACGATACAGTTGGGCCCCAACGGAAGCAAATAAAATACCAACACTGCGGCAGCCTGCAGAAATGTCAGCTTTCCTCCAGGTTCATAACGTCTGTTCTTGCCTGGTGTGGAATGTGTACTGGGCTTTCTCCTCAACATGAAGCCATATCCCTGGGAAAGAGGATGACTTGGAGGAAACATGTGACTTCTTAGCTATCTAACTACGTGCCAGCTCCAAAAGATGGCTTGACATTTATCAGGAAGCCTGAGCAAGCGGGAGCTCAGCAGGCTGCCTTCCACCAAGGACAGAAGAAGAAAAAACAGTGCAATGTTAGATTACCACACATAGATCATTAAAGGGTGAGATTAATGCTGGTTGATTTTATGCTCATTACAATCCTCACCTGGGAACCTCATCCAGCATTTCCTTGCTAGCTTTGCTTTGTGAGCTAAATTCAAAGCTTCAGAAAAATCAGTAAAGGTAGCTGGCCCCGACCTCTACTATCTTCAGGGTCCCTTTCTTTGATATTGTCCTACCATGGGGAACCATTCACCCCTCATCCGTCACCAGGGGCCTGCTCCATTGCCATAGTTACAAAATGTAAATATCAATAAGGTAATAAAAGGGAATAAAGAATTCAGTTGCACTGCTTTTCAAATTCAGGAGGAAATGAAAGTCTTGTTTTTTCTCTTTTTACGTGTGTTGTCTTATTTTCCAAAAGATCTGCCCATTTCTACTTTGCAGGGTCTAAGCATTAAGTCAAAAAGCAGTCCACATGTGAGATGGAGTTCCCAGCTGGTTACCAAATGATCTTCCTTCAGCTTTTCCTAAGTGTATTTTTTTCAATAGGAGCTAGTAATGTCTGATGCAGGCAGACTGTTTCCATCACAAATAACCCAGCAAGTGCACTATTTTTTTTTAAAGATGACAAACAAAATCTTTAATTTATAAGCAGACAGAATATCAACCAGTTGCCCGTGTTATCCCACATGTGAGATGGAGTTCCCAGCTGGTTACCAAATGATCTTCCTTCAGCTTTTCCTAAGTGGATTTTTTTCAATAGGAGCTAGTAATGTCTGATGCAGGCAGACTGTTTCCATCACAAATAACCCAGCAAGTGCACTATTTTTTTTAAAAGATGACAAACAAAATCTTTAATTTATAAGCAGACAGAATATCAACCAGTTGCCCGTGTTTGTATAGCCCAAGAATTTTAAAGCACATTTTCCACAAACATAGGTCAATCTGAAAATATTTACTAAAAGCTAACTGTGTGTCGGTGCTCCTGGTTAGATTTGGAGCAGGAAACAAAAAAGTATGTGGCATCCTTAGGCACTGGGAAGACGGGAAAGAAGTATCTGCATGGAGAGAGTACCTTAGAACTCTAAAAGGAATTCATTCATTCCTTTATTTCATCTTTCACCACCTTCCCTTCCCTTCCTTCCATCCTGCCTTCCACCCGTCTATCCTCACAACCAATAATGTTGGGCCTACCATGGACCAGGCACTGGAGTTACAAAGATAAGATTCAGTGACAGTCCTCAGGAAGTTAACTTCCCCGAACAGATAAACAGACAAGCAGGAGATTGCCCACAGTGGGGCAATGGCAGTGCTGTAGTGGAACTGTGGTCTGGGTCCATGGCTTCACAGGGAATGGATTTTTGAGCTGGTCTTGAAGGGTGAACTGGCCTTCACTGGGGAATCAAAGGGGACAGAGATCAATGGATCCCATGAACAAAAGCACAGAGGCTGCAATACATATGGCTTGTTTGGGGACAGTTAAACAGTCAGATGTGTCTAGAATACAGAGGATGGACAGGAGATGAGGTTGGAAAGAAAGGTGGAGGCCTGATGATGAAGAAGGTTCTTATCACAGGTTCTGATAAGAAATGCAGGAGTCATCAAGGATCCTCAAACTAGACAATTACAGAAACACATCTATGTTAGGAAGGTGACCCTAGTGACGGTGTGGAGGACAGGATGCAGGAGACACAGAGAGAGTGGCCCACTAGAAGGCTTGCGCAACAGTTCATGCAAAATAATGAGGGCCCAGGGTAAGAAAGAAGACACAGGAACAGCAGAATGGGCTCATGGCCAAGGAGGCATTGCCATCTGTAACAGGAAAAACAGCAAGGGGCAGACCTGGGGCTGAGGGTGATGATGAGCCTGGGGAGGCACAGGGAGAAGCATCAGAAATAAAGATCTGGAGGCTGGGAGGAGCGTCTGGGCCAAAGCTGGCAGCTGGCAGAACACAGGTGGGTGACTGAAACCACAGGAGCAGATGAAAGTCTGCAGACGGAGGAAAAGGAGGCCCTAACCAGCCACTCCCTTTCTCCAGAGAACAAGGAGGCACCATCAAGGACATGGCAATGAGCTGAGAAAATGAAACACGTGCAGAAGAAACAATAAAATTATTTCCTAAACATCTCAGCGGTATCCTATAACTTAGTAAAGAACACCTCTGCCCACGCTCTGCGACCTCTTCTGCTGACAAATAAATGTCCACACTTGCACATCTGTGGGAACTGAAGGCAAAGCCAACTGTTCCAACTCCTGTGCTGGAAAAAAAAAAAAATGTGCCACAAACAAGTGTCCACAAAAGGTTCATGGAAGAAGCTCAAGGCCAGGAGCTGGGACCCTCGAGACCCCAGGGCCCCAACCCATTCTACCATATCCTCTAACAACGGGGTCCAGTAGTTACTGCCACAATTGCATTTTCAAACTCTGTACTTTGGCATCTATTTAGAAGTATTCACATTAGACATATAAAATTAGATGCATAAAACATAAAATGCACACATTCAAAAGCAGGGAACACCTCTGCTTTCAGTATACCTGAGGTTGAATTGCATGCGGATCTAGTTTGGCCTTGGCTTCTTCCAAGCTGATAAACTATGAAGTTTTCAAATAAAGCTGAATTATGAACTATTTGTTTTGCATCCTCTAAATTCTGGAACTTAGCCGTGCCAGCAGCTCTTCCCCGGATCAGTCCAGCCCACAGGGGTTGGGGGAGGGATTTTTACTCCTTCCGAACTCATGCAGTATGTACTGTCTGTACTGTCTTGTATTGTTAATTAACTATGTCTTGAGTTTATTATTATTTAATTGTCACTTGGCCAGATGTCAAGCTTCTGGGGAACGGGTTGAGTTACACTTTGCTGTGTGTTACAAAGCAGGTACTCAGTGAGTATACCATTTCAAGAAGCTAAGTCAGCAGTTGAAGGAAGCAATCCAAGGTCTCAAAATTGTGTGCAGGAGACAGATTCATATCCAATGAGTCACTGCACTCGGAGTTCTAAACAGACGGTGCTCAGTGGACTCCCAGAAGACGGCAGAGATGAATTCCCACTTCTGATCTGATTGGAGTCACCCATGGTGCGTGTTTTTGCCAGTGTCAGAGACTATACTCAAACCAAGGGAGCCCACAGTGGGACTGGAGAAACACTCTCCAAAAGGAAGAGAGAAGTGTAAACAGAAAAATACCCTCTTGTCTCTTCTGTAGACTGGGCTTTCTCTTCCATTCTCTTCTAGGGTCCTCCCACGATGGGATCATCCTCTCTGTGTCACTGAGATAAGAGTCAATCCCCTGTGTGCACTGGAACACTCTATCCTGCGGTGGACAGCACCTGTTTGCAGGCGCCAGAGCTCTCCCCCAGCCAGGTCTCCACTCTGGAGTCAGCTTCCTCCCTTACTGACGGCTGGTGCACAGGGTACAGTGTCCCATGCAGACGGAGTTACACAGAAGCCGAGGTTTACAGTCCAGATGAGAAAACCAAATGCAACCCAAAAGCTAACCACACCTCAGTACCAAATGGCTACGTGCTCCAGATTTGATTTAACACATCAAGCCCACTGTCTGCACTTTACAAACAGTAACTAACACACTGAAGGCACCGATCTAAGCACTTTACAAACAGTAACTAACACACTCCTTATAAAAACCCTATGAGGTAAGTACTTTCATCACCATTTTACCAACAAGGAAACTGAGGCATGGAGATGATGAAGCGACTGGCCCACGGTCATGTAGCTGGTAAGTGCTAGAGCCAGGATTTGAACCTGGGCAGTTGGGTTCCAGGACCCATGTTCTTCATCATCACAATACACTGCCTTTTGCTCATGCAGACATCTGAGCTGGACAGGAGAGACAGCAGCCACTGCGGGCCTTTTGGGTCGAGTGTCTGAGGCAGAGAGATGTGCATTGGACCTGGCATGATGAATGGGATTTAGATAGAAAGAGGGTCTAGGAGGGGTCACTCCATGCAGAAAAGATGTCAGAAAGAGAACCAGGAGAGCTCTAAATGGTGGCTGTGGATGACTCGGCCCACTCCTGAAGTCTCTGAAGAGCCACTGAGGGTTTGGATGTGAGCAGACACTGTATATAGATGCATGTCTTGTGCCTACAGAAAGGCAGGGTCAGATTCTAGAGTTCCCAGGGTCATCAGCCCAGAGCGGCTGGCCCTGTCCCCTACAAATGAAACACAAATGCTAGGTGTTGCCCACCAAGCAGACGTTGCAAAGGAGATATCTTGTTTTCTACACTGAAAATCTTGTCACTGTGGCAATCCACGATTTGTCAAATGAATTAGATTCCTTAATAATCATTACTCCAATCCATGCTAGTCAGCAAATATTTCTTTCAGAACAAATACATAATTAATTCAGACAACACCTTTTTGACTCAAAGGTTTTAAAGTGCCTGGCTGAGGTGAACATTCGGGAAAAATAATGGTATTTCCAAAGGAAAATTTATACATAGTTCAATTTACAATATTGTAATAAGACTCTGAAGCATAAATTCTAGCACACCGGACAGAAAACCTATTTGTGTAGTGTGTGAGGGCATAAATAAAAGCCAAATACTTATACTGTCCTCACAAATATAAAATTTCCTTTTGTGAATCTATGCTCCCTGACACATATTCCAAGAAAGTTGGGTCCCGTGATAAATATTGTGACTTGAGGGTCTTCATCAATATCAACTCTCTCTCTCATTATTCGGTGACTAAATAAAAAGGGTGGGAAAAATAGAGTAATAAATAACAGAACGAGATAATTAAAGATATGTATCAACCTTCACTCGATATTGTCACTACAGATTTTATCACCAACTTCTTAACTTTTCTCCCAATAAAACTAATTACCTCACCCTTCCGTTCTAGCTTCTACGTCCATCCATGACCAATCACTGACCTCTCTTTACCTGTTTCTAGGCTCCCCTATCCCCTTCTTTCATGGTTCCTTTCTAAGTGCTCTGTTTGGGTTTTGAATTTGGGGGTTGGAGCTTCTTCTTTTGTTTCTGTTCAAAGTTTCGTCCCTTCCAGGTTTCCAAGCCCCACCATCACCCCCTCCAATCAATGTTCTAGAAATTGCATCTGCAGTATCTCTTCCTAGAAAGCATCCCTTTCCTGAGATCTTTGTTCCCTCTCTGAATAGTTTTTATAAGCCTTTTGTGGATCCCCAATTTTAGCAAGAAAGACGGTTGGGTTCAGCAACCCAATCTTTCCCCTCCTAAATCATCACACGAATTTTCTCTGGTCCCTACATAATGTGTTTCCTGGTACAGAGTTGATTTTGATGAAGCTCTTGAGGTGGATGACAGCAATGAGCTGAAATAAGCCTATTGGACTCCAATGGTGAGAACCTAGGAAGAAAGATGTTATTATTCTTATACATACAATAATAGTGTGCTTGTGACATTATTTTCTGCTCTAGTGTGTGGGAGGTACTGCTCTATCTTGTTGAGTAGCAAAAAGCAGGAAACGTAGGTAGAGACATCTAAATCATCACACGAAGTTTCTCTGGTCCCTACATAATGTGTTTCCTGGTACAGAGTTGATTTTGATGAAGCTCTTGAGGTGGATGACAGCAAGGAACCGAAATAAGCCTATTGGACTCCAATGGTGAGAACCTAGGAAGAAAGACGTTATTCTTATACATACAATAATAGTGTGCTTGTGACATTATTTTCTGCTCTAGTGTGTGGGAGGTACTGCTCTATCTTGTTGAGTAGCAAAAAGCAGGAAACGTAGGTAGAGACATTTTGTGAGCATAGCCATGTGTATGGTCCTGTGTGCAGAATGAGAATGGGGTGAAGGGAGGTCAAAGGCCCAGGTGCTCAGCCTCTGCCCCAAGGAGTTGACCAAAATACCATCATCAAGACAACCATGGTCAGACTCCTTTTCAGGAACAAGTCACCAAGGGTCTTAGGAAAACCGAGGTTGCTGGCCCAGTAGTGTAAAGGGCTCTGGGCCGGAATCCAGCAGTAGGAGCTAGCTCTGCCATCCACCTTAACATGTGTCCTCGTGCTGGAGGTCCTAGTTTAGTTACCTGTAAAATGGCCACAGTAACATCTCTCTGAGCTATTCGCTCATTTTTTTCTTTTTCTTTTTCAAGAATTTATCAAAAACTCTTGCAGCAGAAGCTATGAACTAGCTATATGTACCAAAACATGGGTTGATCTTTAAAAGTTTTGAGTAAAAATTGTAAGAAACTAAGCAAGCTCTGGTGCAATATCATTTGTATTTTTAAAAATGGGCACAAAGAATATCTTGCCCAAGGATACATTCACATATTCAAGAAAACAGATTAAACATGTGAGTGGGTGCTGGGAGCGGTGGGGAGGGCAGAGATGGGGAATGGGGGGTGGCTAGACAAACCAAAGAGAGAGGCTGTATCTTACACAATGCAGTGATGATCGTATTCGTAAACAAAGGAGGAAGACTAACTGACCTAATGATGACTACAATAACAACAATCAACACAACAACTTTCTCACCTGTACTATATTTTATTTAGGAATCTTTAAAAAAAAAACATGTCTTAAATGTTTAGTTAAAGAGCAAACATGTTTTAAGAAAGGAGGAAGACTAACTGACCTAATGATGACTACAATAACAACAATCAACACAACAACTTTCTCACCTGTACTATATTTTATCTAGGAATCTTTAAAAAAAAAACATGTCTTAAATGTTTAGTTAAAGAGCAAACATGTTTTAAGTCACAGAGCTCGGTTTGAACATTGCTGTCTGAAATCACTCCCTCCCCTCTCTCCAGCCCCCAGAAGTCAAAAGCCTAATTAACCAAACCCTTCAGAAAGTTGCCAAGTGAGCAGATTTGGAGAGCTCTTGATTCTGTGGCCAGCAGCATTCACTGAACTACATTCAAGAAACCCCTAGATGCTAAGGCCAGTTCCAAAACACATCAAGCTGTTCCCATCTTCCAAATCAGAGATGACCCAGAAGCAGTTCAGTGACACAGGAGCCAAGAAGCTGCCATTTGCCTCATGTCAGATTTCTAGGAGCACTAGAAATGCTCATGCCATTCCCAAGTATAACAATAGGAAAGAAATGCAAAGGACCTGTCACTATTTCTTTGACCAGGCCCATGCTTAGATGGGCAGCAGGAAGTGAGCAAAGTCCAGGTCTGAAGGTTGCAGCCACCCCTAGATATCAGGCAATGACACCCACCTTCAGTCTCAGCCAGAGCCGAGCACTCCAGGAAAGTATTCCAGAAAAGCATTCCACTCCAGGAAAAATCCTGTGATCCTTGTTTCCCAGGAGTCTGTGATGACCCAACACTGTTCAACTTACCTTTTGGAATCAAGGCCACCCAAGGGCCTTCCCAAATGTCTGGCTGGACACATTTTGCCCTCTTCATTTTTCTTTACCTTCCTAACTCTTTCCAAGTCTTGCATATTGAAGAGAATGCATTCTCTTCCTCAGAAGGAAGGAGCATGGCATTTATTGATCAATTTCCTTTTCTTTCGCTATCTCATCAGAGCATTACAGAAAAATGAGGAAGGAAGCTTTTCCCAGTGGGCCTGCAGTTCAAGGCTGATCCTCTCAGGTAAGATAGGGCTTGGGAGGGTAAGGACAGTACCCTACATTAGAAATGACCTACCATTCAGGGAGCCACTACAATGGGTCCAATCCAATTCTAACAGCTCTTACACACTGAGCATAGTGAGTGCACGTGCCAATGTCCACTAAGGACTTTAAACATATTTGTCTCTATGCTACCCATTCCAGAGAATCTCAGCCTCAGAGAGGCTAACTTGCCCAAAATCAAGAGGGTGAACATGAACACTGATCAGTCTGAAATCATGCTCTTCTGGCCAGACTCACACCTTGACTCATTTTCTGCACTGAGCAGGCAGAGGCTGATGGGTGGAGAGAAAGGAGGTCATCTGCCATCAACTGATAAGAGCCTGAGAGGCGGTTAGAGAATAGCACCCCCAGGCTCTCCCTTCCCAGCCCCTTTCTCTCCGGAAAGGTCAAGGGACTCTGGCAGGATGGGATGAGACTTCCATCATCTGGTCCTCTCTCTTCTTTCGCATCCTCCCCTCTCTCTGCCTCTTGCTTACTCACCTACTCTTTCTCTGGCTCCACTGGGTCTCTTAGAGAGGGCAGCAGAGGCTGACTGCTTGACCCAGCATTTTGCTCAGGGCTCCTCTGTGTTGGTTACATGCCAGGGCCCTCGATCTGAGCATCCCTGCCCCTTACGGGTCCCGGTTTCTGCTCAAGCTCCCTGAAGGCTGGGAGAGTATTTGCTCCCTCTCAGCATCCCTAGGGACATGATCCAATCTCACTATCAGGACCTGGGACAGGTCTCCAGCTCCCCAGATGAATGCTCTCAGAATCACCTCACTGTCTCCTCTGTGAATTTACTAGAGTGAGGGTCACAGCCTAGGCCAGTTGACCCACTCAACGAGTGCTTGGGGGCACTCAGGGTGCTGGCTGCTGCAAGTGCCTCCTGAGGCTGCGTGAAACATTTTCACAAAATGTAGTGCCCACCCTGCCTGGAAGTCTTCTAAGAAAGCCACTTTTTCATCAGCCCAGTTGCTCATGAAATGCACCACTAACAGGCCCTTTAATTCTCCCTACACTGGAAAGACTGGCTCAGATGGACAGCCCTCCTGACCCTCTATCATGGGATGTCCAGGCATAGGGAGGAGTTGCCCACCATAGCCCCCAGATGGCTTGGAGGAGCCCCTGGAAATCACAGGCTGCCAGGGCCAGCCACTTCCTGGCCGGCTGTCAGTGGAGAGGTCCACACAGCTTGGAGGACAATGGATGGCAGCCTTCTCTCTGGCCTCCATTCCAGCATCCATCAGCTTCTGCAGTTCTCAGAAATGCCCACGCTCACCAGGCTAATGATGAATGATTGTGCTTCCCCAGAGGAGCAATGTGTCTTCTGTCACTAGGCCTGGCAGGGACCTACAGCCCCTGGGCACAGTCCCCAGCTAACCCCCAACAGACCAGAGGTGGCATCTGGCTACCAGAGAAAGCTGCCTGGCTCTCTAGGTCCTGAACTCACTCGAGAGGAGGTGGCACTGTAGCTGGGCTGCCTGGTCTGGCTGTTCCAGCTGTAAATTGAAATGTCTCACTGGAGGATCACAGCAGAGACCCGAGGCCCCTCAGCACATCTGCCCTGCCCAGACATGAGGCTGCTTCCAGTTCTCAAAGGAGGAGGATGAAAGAAATCCGGCCACATCAGTCATTGTAAATTGAAATGTCTCACTGGAGGATCACAGCAGAGACCCGAGGCCCCTCAGCACATCTGCCCTGCCCGGACATGAGGCTGCTTCCAGTTCTCAAAGGAGGAGGATGAAAGAAATCCGGCCACATCAGTCACCCAGGTTCCTGGCTACTTAACTAGAGCTCTAACCCAATGGGACCACAGAGCATCTTGTCCTTTGGGCCAGAAACAGTGCAGAGTCTCCTTGGTGGGATTCCTCTTTCATCAAGAGGCTGCATGTCTGCACCAGACACTGTCCATCTGCAGGGCAGTGTCTTGGCCACGCCACCTTCCCAGGTCCTCATGCAGCTTCAGAGGTGGGCTCATCAATCCAGTACCTTTGAGCATCAAATACAAGGTTTTCATGTATTTTCCCATTGAAGTTTTTTTCCCCTCCCCTTGAGGCTTTTAAAATACTTGGAGCTTAGCTGCTGTAACTGTAAGGAAAGAACCTTGTTCTAGTGAAGGGCTATAATTACTGCAAAGTAACATACAGTGTAGTGGTATGAGAAGGAGTAAGCAAGGGA
>NW_007744510.1:16279-16492 GCF_000696425.1 Galeopterus variegatus
GGGCTATAATTACTGCAAAGTAACATACAGTGTAGTGGTATGAGAAGGAGTAAGCAAGGGAGTTAAAAGACAGAAAGAAGAAGAGAGAGAGAGCACAACCTGGGCTCAACTCCCAGCTCTGCTTCCAGCTTTGTGACCTTGGGCACCTTACTCAAACTCTCCCAGCCTCAGCCCCCATCTGTAAGAGAGGCTCATAGCAGTGCCCATATTAAT
>NW_007744511.1:0-16492 GCF_000696425.1 Galeopterus variegatus
GGAAAAGGGCCGGGTCGCTGAGGGAGAGGCGGCGGGAAAGCCGGGGAGGGCAGCGGCGGTGGCGGACAGCCGAATGGAGCTGGAGGCGGCGGTTGCGGGCGGCCCGGGGCGAAGAAGGGCGGCAGAGCCATGATCACCGCAGAGCTGCTCTAAGAGGTGATAGGAATCTGAGTCGTTCCCCGCTAGTCTTCCTGGAGGAACTGACGTCGTTATTACGCGAGATGCAAGTGCGACACGCCCCCGCCTGATAGCCAGGCTCTTGAGTGGGTATTCAACCTTCAATCTTCCAATTCCTAAATACTGTTCTTACTGAGCATTCTAGGTACGGAGCTAGCAACTCCGCATACAGTGAGACTAGAAGATACGGGTCTTCTCGTGGAACTACGTATGTAGTAAAGAAGACACATTAATCAAGTAATCTGCAAAAAGATGTAGAAGTGCAATAGTGAATATTTGACTTGGTCAAAAAAGTTGGGGAAGGTTGTCCTAAGGCTTTCAGGCTTCAGCTGAGATCTGAAGGATAAACAGGTGTTAAATAGAAGAGAGGGAATCACAGTCCAGATAGGAACAGCATGTGCAAAGGCCCTCTAGTAGACAGGAGTATGTCTAGTGAGGGGAACTGAAAGAAGATGGAGAACGGAAGGCCAGAGGAGAGCCTGGTGATCGTGGGGAGGTGAACAAAAGTCATAATGTCCATGATCTCATATCTTAACGGGAAATCATTGGTTTTAAACAGGAGGTGAAGGGAAGGCCATGCCATATGATTAGATTTTTAAAATTAAATTTTGAGACAATTGTAGATTCATATGCAGGTGTAAGAAGTAATACAGCAAGATCCTGTGTACCCTTTACCCAGTTTCTCCTAATGGTAACCTCTTCTGAAACTGTAATACAATATCACAACCAGGATATTGACATTGATACAGTCAAGATATAGAACATTTCCATCACTACCGGGATTCCTCATTTGCCCGTTTACAGCCGCACCCACTTCTCTTCCATAACCCTTTTCCTTAACCCCTGACGACCACTAATCTACTATTTCTATAATTTTTGTCTCTTCAAGAATGTTATATAGATGGAATCATAGAGTATATAACCTTTTGAGATTTGCTTTTGTCACTCAGCATAATCCTCTGGAGAGTCATCCAGGTTGTTGTGTATATCAAGTGTTCCTTTTCATTGCTGAGTAGTATTCCATGATGTGGATGTACCACACTCTAACCATTTGCCTGTTGCAGGTATTTTGGGTTGTTTCCAGTTTGGTGCTGTAATGAAGCTGCTATAAACATCTGTATATAGGTTTTTTTGTAAACACAAATCTTCATTTCTCTGGGAGTGCAATTCCTGGGTTGTATGGTAGTTGCATGTTATGTTTTTTTGTTTTTTGTTTTTTTTTTTTAAAAGATGACCGGTAAGGGGATCTTAACCCTTGAGTTGGTGTTGTCAGCACCACGCTCACCCAGTGAGCAAACCGGCCATCCCTATATGGGATCTGAACCCGTGGCCTTGGTGTTATCAGCACCGCACTCTCCCGAGTGAGCCAGGGGCCGGCCCCTGCATGTTATGTTTTTAAAGAAATTGCTGAGTTGTTTTCCAGAGTGACGGTACCATTTTACATTCCCACCAGCAATATATGAATGATCTAGTTTCTCTGTACTGTCATTAGCATTTTGTGTTGTTACTATTTTTTATTTTAGACATCCTGATAGGTGTGTAGTGATCTCATTGTTGTTTTAATTCACATTTCCTTAGTGGCTAATTATGTAGAATATCTTTTCATATGCTTATTTGCCATCAGTATATCCTCTTCACTGAAGTATCTGTTTATATCTTTTGCCCATTTCTAATCAGGTTGTTTGGTTTTTTACTGTTGAGAGTTCTCTATACAGTCTAGATACTAGTCCCTTGTCTAATATGTTCGCAAATATTTTCTCCCAGTCTATAGCTTGTCTTTTTATCTTCTTAACAGGGTTTTTCTTTTTGCAGAGCAAAAGTTCTAAATTTTGATTAAGTCCAACTTATCAGTTTTTCCTTTTCTGCACTCTGCTTTTGGTGTCGTGTCTGAGAATTCTTTGCTTAGCCCTAGATCCTGAAGATTTTCTCATGTGTTTTTTCTAAAAGTTTTATAAGTTTACATTCGAGTCTATGATACAGTTTTTTTCTGTGATACATTTTGAGTTAATTTTTGTATAAGGTGTGAGCCTTAGATCAACTGAGGTTCTTCCTTTTTGGCCTACAGATATCCAATTGCTCCAGCATCACTATTAGATCTTTACTTTTCAAAGTACTGTTACTCTGAGCAAAGTAACTAGATGGGACATGCCCCATTTCATATTTTCATCAAACATTTATTAAGCACTTTCTATACCAAGAGCTGAGGATGAGGTGAGGAAGAAAGGCTCCTAATCTTCAAGAGGAATTACTCTTGGGTCATACCATGCCAATCAAAGAGACTAGCCCCACTTCCCATGGGACCTCTCAAGCTTCTCAGAAACTTTTTTTTTTTTTTTTTTTAAAAAGATGACCGGTAAGGGGATCTTAACCCTTGACTTGGTGTTGTCAGCACCACGCCCAGCCAGTGAGCGAACCGGCCATCCCTATATGGGATCCGAACCCGTGGCCTTGGTGTTATCATCACCGCACTCTCCCGAGTGAGCCACCGGGCCAGCCCCTCTCAGAAACTTTTATTGTGACACTATATTTAAAGGCTTCAGTGTTCTGTTTTTGGGCGGGGGGGGGGGCGCAGCTGATGGGTACAGGGATCCGAACCCTTGACCTTAGTGTTACCAGCACTGCATTCTAACCAAGTGAGCTAACTGGCTAGCTAAAGACTTCAGTTTATTTTTTTTTTTTTTTTTTTTTTTTTTAAAGATGACCGGTAAGGGGATCTTAACCCTTGACTTGGTGTTGTCAGCGGCACGCTCACCCAGTGAGCAAACCGGCCATCCCTATATGGGATCCGAACCCGGGGCCTTGGTGTTATCAGCACCGCACTCTCCCGACTGAGCCACGGGCCGGCCCAAGACTTCAGTTTTTAATCTTAAAATTTATCAGGTAAGGTATAACTTTATATTTTCCAGATGGATAGTAAGTTGTCAATACCATTTATTGAATAATCTATCTTTTCCTAGCTAACTTGAAACATAACCTTTTTCACATACATACTAAATTCCTGTATGTATTTGAGATCTATTTCTGGACTTTATATTCTTTTACATTGGTCCATCTGTTCATTCGTGTACTTATACACATTAAAATTTTTAAAACTTTTTTTTTTGATGGATGGCTTGTATGGGAATCCGAACCATTGACTTTCGTGTTATGTGTTCATTTTTTAAATTTATTTTATAATATTTTAAAAATAGCTAGTAGAAGCAGCCTGTTCTCATTCTTCTTGCAACGTGCTGGTTAAGTGTAGGAGTGCTGGAACTAGTCTACCTGGTGTTAAATTCTGGCTGTTACTTACTTTTTAGTTGTATGAGTTTGGTAAAGCTGGTTAGCCACTTGGCTTCAGTTTCTTCATCTATAAGAAGGGTTGATTATAGTATCCATCTCAGAGTTGTTGCATTAAATAACACAGAATGACAAAGAGTAAGCAATGTTTGAATGTATGTTATCATTTTGCTTGTTTACCATTCTGGTTTCTTCTTCCACACGAAGTTTGGAATGAGCTTGTCTAGTTTTTAAATTTTTTTTTAAAGATGACCAGTAAGGGGATCTTAACCCTTGACTTGGTGTTGTCAACACTACGCTCTCCAAAGTGAGCTAACCGGCCATCCCTACATAGGGATCCGAACCCTTGGCCTTGGTGTTATCAGCACCACACTCTCCTAAATGAGCCATGGGCCAGCCCAGCTTGCCTAATTTAAATTAAAAACCTATTGGTATTTTTACTGGAATATTAAATTGATAATTTATACTGAGTTTACCCATTGAAGAACACGGGATATCACTTTTCATTAGAATTGGAAAAATACTTGCCCATCCACTTCTTCCACTTACTGCTACCATCTTAGTCCAATCCATCATCATCTTTTCCTTGCTCTCCTACTCTGTTGTCATATTGCAACCAGGGTGGCCTTTAAAACTTAAGTCAGATGTCATGTCTCTGCAAAACCTTCCAACAACTTCATTCATCAAAGCCTGGAAGGGAATTGGAAACAGCAAGATCAACTTTTAGTTTTGCTGTAGAGGGGAACAATTTGGGCAATAGGTGGAAAGGATGTGGATTCAAGGATGCTGTGCTTTGTATGCTGATGAGAAGTGATCTGAAAAGGAGGAGGTAGTTGATGAGATAGGACAGAGAGGGGCAAGTGCTTGAGAAATGTTCTTGAGTAGGCTTCCAGTCATGTTTCCTTCCATTCATATTCCTCAGGGCCTGACCTTCCTAAAAACCTAAAATGCATATCTAATCATGCCCAACTCTCCTGCTTAAAACTCCTTTAATAATGCCCCACTATTTTCTGCCAAAAAAAAATTACAATTTAACCTTGCATACAAGGCATTCCATTATTCATTTAAAATGTATGGAGCACCAACCATATGGAGCACTATGATGCTTCAGGTGCTGGTTACACGAGGGTACTTCAAAACGTTCATGGAAAGATTTGTTTTATCTTTTAGTTCTATTTTTCCATGAACATCTTGAAGTACCCTTGCAGAGTTAACAAAACAGGCTTGATCTCCACCCTAGTGGAACTTACTTGTAGTTGGAAAAATAAACATGTGAATAAGCCTGGGAGATTTGTTAAAGGACAGGAAATACTAGGCAGTGCACAGGTGCTGCTGGAAATGATTCAGAAGGAAGGAGACACTAATAAAAGAACTAAAGGCTTTATGAAATGAGAGGGGATGACCGGACACAGAGCATATGTGAAGTGTTGAGTTTTGGTAAGAGAGATCCTTCCATTCTAACTAGAGAGAAAGGTTGGGTGATGAAGTAGGTAGCTTTATAGATGGTGGCATAATAAGTTCCACTTGATGGTTTCTCAACTATGAGGCAAAGTCTTTAGCAACATGAAAAGAGAATATTAAATGGTCATCTCAGAGCAGTAATAGGAAAATTATAGTGGTTGCCTATTTCTCAACTCCTAAGGCTCCCTAATTGTTTAACACTTCTGAGATTTCGATTTAATTGTCATTATTCTTTTCTGGCAAATTCCTACTTATTCTTCAGACCCATCTGGCCCACCACCTCCTGTGCCACCACATCTGGTACCCATCTCACCTCCATTACCATAATGCACTGAAGTTTGTTTGTTTCCCTGCCAAGACTGGTAAGGTTCTTGAAAAGCTTGGTCTGTGTCCCTAGTGTCAGGTTCCATGCAGAACGTTTAAGTAAAGATTTTCAATAAATGTTTAACATAAACTCTAATGAAACTTTGTGGAATTTACAACTAGGAGAATTTATTAGAGGGATATGGAAGTGCCAAGGATTAACCAATCCCTAGAATAAAGTAGCTCATAGGATATCTCTACCTGTTTAAAAAGACAATACTTTGGCTCTACTTGTTGCTGTCAATGCAGAGTGCTCCTGCACCATTGTAATATGGACACACCACCACACTGGCTTTCATTTTAGTCCTTTCATTTTATTCAAATGCGAAAACATATGTTCCAAGATACAAATTGTAGTTATACAGTTGTGTTTGATTTAAAAATGTCAATTATGCTTTGTTAACAACTTCCAAAACCAAATGCAAGTTATAACTAAAGTGTTTCCCAGTCCATTGCTGGAAAATAACCTTTATCATTTTAGAAGCTATTCCAATTTCCACTCTACAAAAAGGAAAATGATACAAATAGAAGAAGGTTAATGAACAAAGTTATAATATGAAAGACTTCCTGGAGAGAACTTGAACCATTACTAAGGAGACTAAGAAGGATACCTGTTTCTATTCCATACTATAGCAACCAGGCTTACACACTCCGCAGAACTGCATTTCTGGTCCTATCTGAGGCATAAACATGTACCTCACATCCCTTTTATTACATCATAGGAAGTCCAACTCTTCATCAATAGGATTTAGAATTTGTTAATAGTTTAAGGTTCTCTTCCTAAGAGAAAGTGGGTAAAAGGAAAACTCAAGAGTCTATAAACCAAAAAATGAAAACAATATTTAAATGTACTTTGATTTAAACAATTTCAAATGAGATTGAACTGAGAAATATAGAAACTTGTATCACTTTAGAAGGAAAAAAGCTTAAAAGGTACCTGGATATTTCAATATTTATGGTATCAAATGATACAATTTTCGAGTCCAAAAATTTCCCCCCACTATTTTTTTGCTATATAATAAAGGCTAATAACTTATATATTAGTATGAACACATTCACTTTGGCTGATAGCAAAACAGATTTTTTTTTAACATTCTATGTTGCCAAAGAATTAGACAAATGTCCGGCATCAAAAATCAAAACAAAAAAACTAGCTCAGTACTTTAAGTGCACAATATTGGAATATTTTATTTAGGTCAGCACATGTTTGTTACTATGACTAATACTGCATGCTATTTATAGAATTAGATGTATAGTCTTTTTCTGAAGACTTAAGCCAGACTTCAGTTCCCACCTACTCACCCATGGTACTAAAATGGATCAAAGATGGCAAATAAATCAGACAAGTCAGCAAGAGAATGGCCTTTTTTATAGTACCAATTAGTGTCATGCATTAGCAGATAAGACTAAGAATACAGCTAAACAAATCATCAAAATATGGTTCTTCAGCTTGTTTTTCCACAAAAATTTTAATTATTTGGAAACTACCTGGTCTAATTTTTAAGATGAATAAAATTCTTTTATTTTCAGGAAATGTGGGTAAAAAAAGGTAACACTAAAGAATGGTATGCCAATATTCAATTTTAAAGAATTTATTTTCCCATTTGTAGAGTAACATTACTGTAAAATCCACAGTTACTGCAACATACCTAAATTGCTTAAAAGAACTCCTAAGAATTTTCTTGAAGCATATTTTTTAAAAACTGAACCAAAATAATGTACATTTTATCCCTAAACATTGTGTCATTAAAGTCCGCATAATGTCCTCTGTATAAATCAGTGATGTTACAATAATCTACACGATCTGATTTTTATCCTAAAGACTTCTGACCATGTATGATATCCAAGATAGATCCAATACCTTTAATGTCAGACTGTAGAGACATTTACAATCCTAAACAAAAGAAGGAAAAGTTTTATATACAGGACAGGAATCTGACAGTTTAGCTGTTTGCAGCATCTGCTTGGCGAGGCCATCCTTCTTCTTCAACTCCAGAATCATACTCCTCTTCAGAAGATTCTTTTGTTGGAGCCCTATTACAAAAAGCCATATTGGTTTGTTTGTTAAATGAAAACTGGAAGTAAACATGACTCAAAATAGTAATTTAATCCCCCTAGCTAAAAAAAAGCCACAAAAATAGAAAATACTAACAGCACTTTTAATTAAGATTGCTAAGCAGTGAAAGATGGGAAACAGACTACACAACCAAGAGTTGCAAGTAAATTTCCCAACATTTTCCCTAACAACTTTATTAATAAAATAAATGAACAATAAGGCTTCAATAGTGAAGGCTTACAAAATCTTTTTCTCCAGGAAACAAAATAGAATCTGTTATTTCAACTCAAATACTTGACATTTAGCAAATATATATGGTAAAAAAGCTGACTACTTCTGACTAAATGTGACTTGACTCAACTAAGTCAAAATTATGATTCAGACCACCACAATTCCTTTTAAAGTCACACATCAATGTCAAACAATGAAAATAAAAGATTGTGTTTCACTGAATAACTAAGATTGTTCAAAACCAATCAACTGCCTCCAAAGTTATGTTGGAAGATAACCAAACATAAAACATAACATACCTTGTTGACTGAGTTAAACAGAAATGTAACTTTTGAGTAGGTAATATTAGTGTCAATCACTATAAAATAAGTATTTATTGAAATAAATCAGGGGTCAGTAAACTACTACATGCAAGCCAAATCCAACCCACTGCTTGCTTTTGTAAATAAAGATTTACTGGAAAACAGACATGTTCATTGTGTATGGCTGCTTTTGTCCTATGAGGGCTGTGCTGAGTAGCTGCAATATAGACTATATGGCTCTAACGTATTTATCTAGCCCTTTATGAGAAAGTTTGCTACCCTGGGAATATATACACAAAGCAGTGAAAGATGTGTCAAATTTGTCAATTGATATATACTACTGAGAGAAAAAATTATGACAACAAAGTCTTGATCTTATAAAAGACATGAAAAAAGTCATTCATAAATTAGAGAATTAGGGGGCTGGCCCGTGGCTCACTCGGGAGAGTGTGGTGTTGATAACACCAAGGCCATAGGTTCGGATCCCATATAGGGATGGCCGGTTGGCTCACTGGCTGAGCGTGATGCTGACAACACCAAGCCAAGGGTTAAGATTCCCCTTACTGGGCCGGCCCGGTGGCGCACTACCGCCCGAGGGTTCAGATCCCACATACAGACCGGTTCCTGCTCACTGGCTGAGCGAGGCGCGGGAGCAACACCGAGGGTTGCAATCCCATTGCCGGTCCCCGGTCCGGTACGGGGGCAACACTGAGGGTTGCGATCCGTTGCCGGACACGGAAAAAGACAAAAGACAAAAAAAAAAAAAAGATTCCCCTTACTGGTCATCTTTTAAAAAAAATAAAAATAAAAAGTAAATAAATTAGAGAATTAGCAGCAAAGTTCATTTTATCTCTTCATTTGGATTATTTTTATGTTTCTTTTGATACTTTTTTCTTAGAGGGAAAATGTGGAGGACAATTTTAAAGGTCAATTTTCAAAAAAAATTTTTTTTCAAAGACTCTAAAACACTATTATTTTATGAACCCAAATTAGATTATTCTACAGAAAATTTATGAGATTAGGGGATTAGCTCAATTGGTTAGAGCATGGTGCTGGTAACACCAAGGTCCAGGGTTTGATCCCTGTATTGGCCAGCTGCCAAAAAAAAAAAAGAAAATTTATGAGATTACTGCTTCTCTTCTAAATATAAGGATTTTTATGCAATTTTTAAATGACAGACCAATAAACCATAGCAATAAGGAGATGATCTTAAATTTTAGATCTGTTCTGGCTTGAAAATACACTTTACCGGATATATCCTGGTTCCTTTTTTCCTTCTACTACTTCTTTGTCAACCTCC
Organism: Galeopterus variegatus; assembly: GCF_000696425.1. Classification (NCBI taxonomy): domain Eukaryota; kingdom Metazoa; phylum Chordata; class Mammalia; order Dermoptera; family Cynocephalidae; genus Galeopterus; species Galeopterus variegatus. The sequence continues at coordinate 9,170 of NW_007744511.1, forward strand.
ACACATATAATATCAGAATTAGGGACTTCAAACATTGGTTCTAGTAACAGTTTTTCCTAAAGAAATAAAAAGGAATGAATTACATGGAAAACAGATTACATACAAAATACTTTTATTCTATAGGATACCAACTGACTCCATTCACTCAAGAAATATTACTAAATCTCTATTATACACTAGGAACTGAATGCTGAAGTCAATGTAAAAGCTTTCACATATTCTTTCTTTATTTTTTTTTGTGACCGGTAAGGGGATCGTAACCCTTGGCTTGGTGTTGCCCGCACCGCGCTCAGCCAGTGAGCGAACCGGCCATCCCTATATAAGATCCAAACCTGTTGCCTAGGCGCTCCCAGCGCTGCACTCTCCCGAGTGAGCCACGAGGTCGGCCCCACATATTCCTTATATTAAACCAGCTTTTAACTAAATTCAGAGAAATCATTCTTTAAAGCAAAACTACTTGTGGTTCTGCCTATTTAGGTCAACACACACATACCAAAAGACTGTACTTTCAGACTCAGATGTTACTCAGAAGCATTTCTGGCTTATTCTATGACTGAGGAGGTTAACTCATAAATCCTTACTTTGAAAATGGTTTAATCCTAAATTGCCTGTACCAAGATCTTCAGTTTCAAACTATTAATTCAAATGAGCACTTATCTCAAGTGCTGCAGATCTTAAGTTGTTAACTACAGAAAATTAGCTTTGCCTACAGGTAGGGGCTGGATTATATTCTGTCTAAGGAAAATATTACTTAAGTACATCAGATTTCCTAAAAAAAATGTCAACTATATCATCTACTCTTCTACTTTGCATGTTTATAAATCTGTCCTTAATCAGTAACACCTTAAATCCAGGCCCTCATCAGAGAGTATAATCTCAAACTGTGTGATGGATGTGTAGTTCCAATTAAGAGTCCTACTGAGTAAGAGAAGTGACAGCTGTGAAATCCTTAAAAGAGACCAGGAACATGTGCTTGCTTTGGGAGAATGTAGGGAAACAGTAACCCACTGTACAGCCAGACATGGCAGACAGAAGAGAGAACTCTAAGGGAGAGAGTGGGTAGTAGCAAGAAAATAGCCTGGGTCCCTAGGATCTGTGACAAAATAAAAAATAGTGAGTTCATACCATGCTGAATTGGTAAAATGTCATGGCATCTGCAACTTACAAACAAAGAATGGGGATTTTAACAGGTCTGATAAAGGGCTCTGGGGCTTAATCAAAGGCCCATATAGAATTTCCTGAAATTCTCCTTCCCATGATCCTGATTTTCTCTATTTTCTTAATCATATTATGTGTGTGTCCTTCATTGCAAACCACTTAAAGTTCCCTTTTGGAAAAAAGCAAAATATAATCTACTGTGACAAAAAGAAAAAAAATCACAAAAAATATACAATCTTACGCCAATACTCTAGATGTATTTTCAAAACAAAACAGGGAAGCTTAATACTCTCAAAACTCAGACCAAGAAATAATGTAATTTTTGTAGAATAACGCCAACTTACCATTATGGATCGAAGGCCTCGTGCACCTGTTTTTCGTTCTAGTGCCAATCTGGCTATTGCTTTCAAAGCATCCTCAGTAACAGTCAGTTCACACTACGAATACATCAAAAATAAATGAGAACTTAAATAATTCTTGAAGATATTTTCTTAATATAACCATACAGCATTTGATCTATTAACTATTTATTACTACAGGGCTGGCTAGTTAGCTCAGTTGGTTAGAGCACAGCCTTATAATACGAAGGTCAAGGGTTTGGTTCCCCATATTGGACAGCCGCAAAAATAAAAAAGAACTATTTATTACTACCTACCACCATTCCTAGTCTTAGAATCACAGAATTTTAGAACTGAGAGGAACCAATGCCCTGACTTTACAGAGAAGGAAGTAAGTTCCAAAGGGTTAAGTAAACTGATTCAGTGGTAACTCAGAAACACAGGCAGGGTCAGAATCTATATGTCTTGACTGATCCTATCCCCTTTCAGACTAAAGTATCACTTAGACTTTTCCTCCTAGAAAACCTTCATTGGATCCCTATAACTACATTTTAAACTATATATATATTTTTTAAAAAGATGACCGGTAAGGGGATCTTAACCCTTGACTTGGTGTTGTCAGCACCACACTCAGCCAGTGAGTGAACCGGCCATCCCTATATGGGATCCGAACCCGTGGCCTTGGTGTTATCAGCACCGCACTCAACCGAGTGAGCCACAGGCTAGCCCTAAACTATATTTTAAAGAGTGTTACTGAACCCTCTCATCCTGTACAACAAAGATAAAACTTCAGACAAGTCTAAGTTACCACAAATTTCAAAACAGAGTTCAAATATTGAGAATATACCAAAAAAAAAAAAAAAATCAAAATACTTTCAAACAACATACTTCATAAAAGTTACTAAATAGCTTTTGGTTATTAATTTCTACCTCCAGAAAATGTAAAGATGTAAAGTTTAAATGAGGTGATTATTTCTCATGGTGTTTTTGAATGCTGCCTTCAAGAAGCACTTGGTTCTATCAATTAACCTATGACAGTATCAGTATTATGAATCGCAAGTTTGTTCTTAGTCCTTGAAGAGACTTCCTACATTAACATAAACTTCCTAGGGCTTTTTTCAACATTTATTGAACCCCCACGTGTTTACATATTAGAGACTGAATGATGAATTAGATATCAAGCAACTTATAATCTATTGAGTAGTGACAGGTTAACAAACTAGCATTTACAGCCCAGTGTATGCACATGGTGCTAAGAGAGCACCAAAGTAGGGGCATCTAAATAAGACTAGGGGACCACTGAATGATTTTAACCTGGGGAGTAAAAGAATTAGTCTTATGTTTATTCATTCAATAAATATTTATTAAGAACTTAATATCTATTAGCTTGGCACTGTGTTCAATAGTTTAAAAATGATCCATTCTGGGCCAGCCCGGTGGCGCACTGCTACAGTGCGCCGCTTGGGAGTGTGCTGGCGCTCCCGCCGAGGGTTCGGATCCCACATACAGACCGGCTGCTCACTGGCTGAGCGAGGTGCAGGGGCAACACCGAGGGTTGCGATCCCGTTGCCAGTCCCGGTCCGGTATGGGCGCAACACTGAGGGTTGCGATCCGTTGCCGGTCACGAAAAAAGACAAAAAAAAATAATAATAATAAAAAAAAATAAAAATAAAAATGATCCATTCTGGAAGTAAAGTAGAAGATAATGATATTTTGGTGGCTGTGGTCAGAGACACACTTGAGACAGGGAGACCAATTAGGAATCAAATGTATGGGTCAGGGTGAAGAATGATAAAGGTGCTTGACTTGAGGCAGTGGCAGTGGCAATGGAGAGAAGACTGATATTTAGAGACATTAAGTTCATAAAACCCAAAACATCTGCTGTCTGATTGGATGTGTGTGCTAGAGTGACCTCCAGGTGTTGGTTGCAGAGACGTAGATGTGGGAGCTAATAAAACTTTACTTACAAAAGTGTATAAAAGTATACACAGTCTGTCACACGTAAGCATTTAGAATGTCAAGGTTGAAAGGACAATCCTGCCGTCTGGCGTGGAGGGGTTAGGGTAGACTGATGGCATCATTTCTCTCTATAAATACGTCCTTGGGCTTTATGTTAGTTACAATGATGATTTTAACTCAGAGGAAATAAAGCTTTTTTTTTTTCTTTTTTTAAAGCTAACTTCTAAATATCTAATGTGACGTAATGTTCTTTGATTCCTAGATCCACATTTAGTGAGGAATAGGCTCATAAACCCAAAGAGAATTCCTTTTTAATTTGTTGGGCTAATTTATATACAATTTCAGTAGCAAGAAAATCATAAATTAACTAAGAAATTAAAATCTAACCTTATCCATGCTGAATAAGGCCTGGTACTGAGGAATAACGGCATTACGTGGCTCAGTTAGAATTTGTACAAGTGTTTTCTCATCTAGGCTATGCAAAGGAACTACCACAGGCAACCGTCCCACAAACTCAGGAATCATGCCAAATTCAATGAGATCTCTGGCTTCCACGTGACGTAATAACCGATCTTTTTCTTCAATATCTTGGTGAGTATTTGATTCCCCACTTCTATTAGCAAGGTCTGCAGCAGCTGCAGCCCTTCTGCCTTTTCCCAGATTAGATGGTGTTCCAAATCCAAGATACTGCCAAAGAAAAGATGCATATTGTAAATAGCAGAATGAAGTTGCTCTATATTAAGTACTTTACATGCATATCTCATGTGATCTTTGCAACAACTCTACAAAGAAGGTTCTATTATCACTCACATTTTATAAAGGAAAAAAACAGGCTTATAGAGGTTAAGTATCTTGGCCAAGGTCTTGTAGCTATGAGTGGCAAAGCCAAGATTTGAACTCAGATCTGTTTAACGTTCACAACTGACAACCTAATCACCATGTAATAACTAATTCTCAAAGAATGAATTCTAATAAACGTAGACAGGTAAGAACTATAAAGGGAAGTCCCTTAGAACTCAAATAATGAAGTTGCAGAATTTATCAAAAACCTCTAGAGGTATGGTTTCTAAAAGATGTAACAACTATGAAAATGGAGATAGTAATTTTTTTGTAACCAAAGTTAATTTTGTAATACTGTAAACTTAAGTAGTGCCTATGGAACAAGCAGCCTTATAAGAAAATTATCCACAAGTGTCTTAAGTCACTGCTAAATATTGTACTAAAATGATTTGGAGCAGCACACATCAATCTATGAATTAGAATAATTTCAATCTTATAAAGAACATATAAAGATGACATCAAACAAGAATGCTAACTTTGCTGAACAAGGCTGGGTATCTAAAGATATATGGAACTTGCTTCAGTCAACATAAAAGAGCTGTACTCCAGGCAACTATCAGAAAGTTTAATTTTCACATGTCATACAGCTTTTGTCAAAAGTACAAGAGAAGGACATGATATGTGAGAACATTACCTAAGCTAAAAATCTGTTTGCAATGAACCAAATGTTTATGTCCCCCAAATTCATATGTTGAAATCCTAATCCCCAAGATGATAGTATTGGGAGGTGGTGCTTTTGGGAGGTGATTAGGTCATAAGGGTGGAGTACCCATAAATGGCATTAGTGCCCTTATAAAGAGACCCCAGAGAGATCCCTCGCCTTTCTGCCATGTAAGGTTACAGTGAGAAGACAGCTGTCTATGAGGAAGCAGGCCCTCACCAGAAACTGAATCTGCTAGTGCCGTGATCTTGGACTTTCCAGCTTCCAGAACTGTGAGAAATAAATTTTTGTCTGTAAGCCACCCTGTCTATGGTATTTTGTTATAGCAGTATGAATGAAGTAAGAGACTATTCTTCTGATTCTCTAAGCTGTGTACATCAGAAAGCAAAATACCTTTCATTCAATAATTTAAACATTTATTAAATATTTATTATATATATGTAAGCATATATAGTAATAAATATATATATATATGCATTTTATATATATATATATATATATATATATCTCAACATTTATTAAGCATTATTATAAAACACTCGGGATATAAGCTTGAAGACAGCCCTTAACCTATAAAGGGACTTATTTAGAGGAAGAACAAAGGAGGGTATTAAAGTATCATAGGTACAATGATAGATGACTGTACAGGGCACTGTGGTAGTGGAAAGAAAGAAAAGATCCATGTATTGGGGAAAGAGGTGACCAAGAAAGCCTTCCTCGAGGAACTGACTAATCATTTAACAGTTTGAGTTTTAAAAGATGAATGGGTATTTACCAACTGGACTGAGGTAGGGGAGGGCTTAAGGCGAGAGGAATAAAACTTAGGACTGTAAGCAGTTTCATTCGGTTGAAATATAGGTCTGTTATTTAATATTGTACCCTTAGCTTTCAAAGGGTGTTCATAAAACTAATAGCCATGTGAATGTTTTTAATCCTCTATAAAATCACTCTTGAAGAGTCTCTTCTGTCTTGGTCTCCTTCTCATAAAGATCTATGTGACAAACTCCTTTTTTAATTTTTTCTCTCCCAAAGACCTCATATGCTTCCTTTTTCAGGTAATAACTAGAGCACATGATTTCCCCCTATTTTTCACTAAGAAGTTCATAGCTAAAAGGAGTGACTTCATTCCTAATAAGTCAGAACTATCACCTAAACCTTCCTTTTACATACATGTTTGATTATTTTTCTGACACTACTTTTAACTGTTCTGTTCTACATGCTTCTCGCTTTAATTCTTTTGATAAATATCAGAACATGGTCCCTGCCTTTGGTTACAGAATTTCAAATACAAGCTTATCTCTCTCATACACATATGAAAAAAGAAATAATTTTTCTAATTTGTTAGGCTAATTTATGCAGAATTTCAATAGCAAGAAAAACAAGTAGTTTTCATACCTAGTTAATTTATGTTTTTCTTGCTATTGAAATTCTACATAAATTAGCAGAAAAATAAAAATCTAACCCTATCCATGATGAATGAGGCGTGGTACTGAAGAGTAACAACATTAAGTAGCTCAATATTTGTAAAAGTGTTTTCTCATCTAGGCTATACAAAGGAACTACCATGGGCAACCATACCATCAGCAGCACAATTTTTTTTTTTACTACTACTAAACTACTACTTAAACCAGTACATTCAAGGCCAAGGAGACTTAGAGCAAGCAATATAGCAAACAGCTGATCTATGATATACTCATTTAGGTAGAATGCTGAATAATAAAAAAGTGATCATTTGTGGCTAGCTATTATGTAAAACACAAAAACATGGAAAATACAGGTGTGTTCTGGACTTCTTGCCACTATGTTGGCATTACATTTTATTGTAATCAATCAACAGATAGGTATTGGGCAAGTACCTTGAGGATTTGAAGAAACAAGTCCCAGTCTCAGTTAAAAGTAGGGCTTATAAGAATGTTTAAGAAACATCTATAAAACTAAGTGGGATCACAGCACTTTCCCCCCAAAATGCTTCCCTCCATTTACAAATGTCAGTAGTGATCTGTGATAGACTATAGGTAGGGGCAATGGAGATAAGCTGTTTATTGGGCTCCAGAGAATTGGGCAGGAGGAATGAATAGAAATTTTACTGATACAGTAGCTACCTCAAATAATTAGAGAAAAAAAAAAAAAAAACCTCCTTAGATAAAATATAAATTTGAATTCAACAAGTTACACTTTAAAAATGTCCATACACAGGTGATATTTAGAAATCTTCCAATTCGTTAGTCTGAAAAAAAAAAAAAAAAGTAGGATATTTCTGATATGCTCTAGAAAACCTAACCTCTTAAAAATCCATGACTGGGGCCGAGCCCGTGGCGCACTCGGGAGAGTGCGGCGCTGGGAGCGCAGGAGCGCTCCCGCTGCAGG
>NW_007744512.1:0-575 GCF_000696425.1 Galeopterus variegatus
GAAATGTATTAGGCTGTTTATTTGAAATCTTTTTGTTTTCGATGTAGGCATTTGGTGCTGTAAACTTCTCTTGTGGTATTGCTTTTGCAGTGTCCCATAGGTTTTGATATGCTGTGTTTCTCTTTTCATTTGTTCCGAGAAATTTTAAAATTTCTTTCTTAATTTCTTCATTGACCCATTGGTCACTGAGAAGCATGTTGTTTAATCTACATGTATTTGTACATTTTCAAAAGTTTCTCTTGCTATTGATTTCTAGTTTTTTTCGTGTGTGTGTGGTTTAAGAAGATACTTGATAGAATTTTAATTTAAAAATTTTTGTTGAGACTTGTTTTTGTAGCATAACGTATAGTCAACTCTGAGGAATGTTCCATGTGCTGCTGAGAAGAATGTGTATTCTGCAGCTGTTGGATTTAACGTTCTTTAAATATTTGTGAGGTCCATTTGGTTTAGAATGTAGTTTAAATCTAATGTCTCTTTTTTTTTCAATTTAATTTTGTATTTCTTTTTCAGGACAATTAGTACATTCAACGCTACACAATATAAGCATGTTTTGTGGCCCTTTACCAATTTCTTGC
>NW_007744512.1:1680-5195 GCF_000696425.1 Galeopterus variegatus
TTGATTCCTAGGTATTTGATTGTTTTGGTAAGAATTGTAAATGGAGTTGATTTCTTTTTCTCCTAGTTTGGTATTGGAATATAAAAACACTACTGATTTTTGAGTGTTGATTTTTATATTTTGCAACTTTACTAAAATCGTATATCAGCTCTAAGAGTTTTTTTGTGTGTGTGTGTGTAGATTCTTTAGGTATTTCTATATAGAAGATTATATCATCTGCAAACAGGGACAGTTTGACTTCATCTTTTTTGACCTGAGTGTGCTTTATTTCTTTCTCTTGCCTGATTGCTCTGGCTAGTTCTTCCAATATTACGTTAAATAGGAATGGTGAGAGTGAATATCCTTGTCTTTTCCATGTTCTTGTCCTGTTCTTGTTCATATCCTTGTTTTGTTCCTGTTTTTAAGAGAAAAGCTGAAAGGTAACAACAGCTTTTCCTCATTCAGGATGATATTGGCAGTGGGTTTGTCATATATGGCTTTTATTGTGTTGAGATACTTTCCTTCAGTACCTAATTTGCTGAGAGTCTTTATCATGAAGCAATGTTGAATTTTGTCAAATGCCTTTTCTGCATCTATTGAGATAATAATATGGTTTTTATGCTTGATTTTGTTAATGTGGTATATGACATTTATTGGCTTGCATATGTTGAATCATTCTTGCACCCTTGGGATGAATTTTATTTGATTATGGTGCACAACTTTTTTGATGTGTTACTGCTTTCTATTTGCTGACATTTTTGTTGAGAATGTTTGTGTCTATGTTCATTAGAGATATTGGCCTGTAGTTTTATTTATTTTTTTTTTATTGTATCTTTGTCTAGTTTTGATATGAGGATGATGCTGACCTCATAGAATGAGTTTGGGAGAATGGCCTCTTTTTCAATTTTTTAGAATAGTTTGAAGAGAATTGTTATTAATTCCTCCTTAAAAGTTTGGTAGAATTCAGTCGTAAAGCCATCTGGTCCCGGGATTTTCTTGGTTGGAAGACTGTTGATTACTACTTCAATCTTGTTGCTTGTTATTGGTTTGTTCAGGTTTTCTATTTCTTCTTGGTTCAGTCTTGGTAGTTTGTATGTGTCCAGAAATCTATCCGTATCCTCCAGGTTTTCAAATTCGTTGGCATGTAACTGTTTATAATAGTCTCTTATGAGTCCTCATATATCTGTGGTATTGGTTACACCACTGTTTCCTTATGTAATCATCTATCGATGGACATTCATGTTGGTTCCATATCTTGGCTACTGTAAACAGAGCTGCAACGGACATAGGAATGCAGGTATCCCTTTGACCTGATGATTTCCATCCCTCTGGGTATATACCGTGAAGTTGGATTACTGGATCATATGGAAGATTTATCTGTAGTTGTTTGAGAAATCTCCATACTGTTTTCCATAGTGGTTGTACTAATTTACACTCCTACCAACAGTGCCGGTTTCTGAAGACAAATCTGCTCTTATTCTAATGGACACACCTTACCTTTGACCTAAAACTTTTCTCCTTTTGCTTTTAGAATACTGTCCTTATTTTTTTGACATTTTGACATTTTGCCTATAAAGTGCCCTGGAGAGGACTTTTTTGTGTTAAATCTATTTGGGGACATTTGAGCTTCCATATCTCTCCCAAGACTTAGGAAATTTTTAGCTTTTATTTTGTTAACTATGTTTTTGATGCCCTTTCCCTTCTCTTCTCCTTTGGGAATGCCCATAGTTTGATGTTTGCTTAATCATGTTTCATAATTCCTGTAGGATTTCTTCTCTCTTTTTTATTCTCACTTCTTTCTTCCTTTTTACTTTTTATTTTTCTTTTTCTCACTGGGTAACATCAAATGACCTATCTACTGCTTGCTTTAATCTGCCAGTTTAGCTTTCTGTTATATTTTTAGTTTTATATATTGAGTTCTTTAGCTGCAGGATTTCTTTTATATACATATATATATATATATATATATATATATATCTTTGTTAACCTTTGCATTCATTTAATGAATTGTTTTCCTGAGTTCATTGCATTGCCTTTCTGTACTCTCGTTTATCTCACTGAATTTTCTTAGACATTATTTTGAATTACTTTTGTGGCAATTCATTAATTTACTTTTTGAGGGGTTTATCACTGAGGTCTTATTATGTTCTTTTGTTGGTATCGTGTGTGTGTGTGTGTGTGTGTGTGTGTGTGTGTGTAATTATATTTTTATTTTTTTCGTGTCCTTGTGTTGATCTCTGTGTATCTGGTAGAACAATTGCGTCTTCCAAACTTCATAGANCTCCTTGGTTAATTTATTCCTAGGTATTTTATTTTTTTGGTAGCTATTGTAAATGGAAATGATTTCTTGATTTCTTTTTTATGTTGCTCATTATTATTGCATAGAAATGCTGCTGATTTTTGCGTGTTGATTTTGTGTCCCACAACCTTACCGATTTGTTTATCTATTCTCAGAGTGTTTTGGTGCTGCTGTTAGGGCTTTCTGCATACAAGATCATGTTGTCTGCAAAAGGGAACAGTTTTCTTTCTCCTTTTCAATTTGGATGTCCTTTATTGCTCTCTCTTGCCTAATTGCTCTGGCTGGGACTTCCAGTACTATGTTGAATAGAGTGGTGAGAGTGGGCATCCTTGTCTTGTTCTAGTTCTTAAAGGAAAAGCTTTTAACTTTTCCCTGGTCAGTATGATATAAGCCGTGGATTTGTTATATATGGCCTTATTGTGATGAAGTACGTTCCTTCTATAGCCAGTTGTTGAGGGTTTTTATCACGAAGTGATGTTGAATTTTATCAAATGATTTTTCTGCACCAATTGAGGTGATCATATGGTGTTTGTCCTTCATTCTGTTGATGTGATGTATCACATTTATTGATTTGCGTACGTTTAACCAATCTCGCAGCCCTGGGAAAAGTCCCACTTGTTCTCAGTGAGGGATCTTTTCAGTACGCTGCTAGTTTGGGTTTTGGTATGCCAGTGCTTTGTTGAGAATTTCTGCATCTATGTTCATCAGGGTTATTGGTGTATAATTTTCCTTTTTTGTTGTGTCCTTATCTGGTTTTGGATAAGGGTAATGCTGGCTCTTGGGGAATGAGTTCGGAAGAATTCCCCCCTCTTTATTTTTGATATTTTTTGAGAAGAATTGGTATTAGTTTTTTCTTTAAATATTTGGTAGAATTGAGCAGTGAAGCCATCAGGCTCTGGGCTTTTCTTTAATGAAAGGCTTTTTATTACTGATTCAATCTTACTACTTGCAATTGATCTGTTCAGGTTTTTTCTTTCTTCCTGGTTCGTTGTTGGCAGAGAGTATGTGTCCAGGAAGTTATCCATTTCCTCTGGGTTGTGCAACTTGTTGACACATAGTTGTTCACAATAATCTCTAATGATCCTTTGTCTTTCTGTGGTATCAGTGTAATGTCTCCTTTCTTGTTTCTGATTGTATTTATTTGTGTTTTTTCTCTTGTTTTCTTGGTTATTCTACCTAACAGTTTGTTGATTTTGTCCATCATTTCAAAAAACCAGCATTTTCTTTTGTCAGTCTG
>NW_007744512.1:6540-16488 GCF_000696425.1 Galeopterus variegatus
ATTAGTACATTCAACGCTACACAATATAAGCATGTTTTGTGGCCCTTTACCAATTTCTTGCTAATTGTCCCCTTCTTCTCTCCCTTTTCCACCTCTAGTAGCCTCAGTTTTGTTCTCTCCTTTGCAAAGTGCAACATATTATTGTGGTTTCTGTTATCTTTCTTTCTTTCTTTTCTTTTCTTTTTTATCTCCCACTTATGAGTAAGGACATGTGGTATTTCTCTTTCTGTGACTGACTTATTCCATTGAACATATTTTTTTCTAAGTTCATCCATGTTGCTACGAATGGCAGAATTTCAGTTCTTCTTATGGCAGAGTAATATTTTGTTCTGTATATATACCACATTTTCTTTCTCCAGTCATCCATTCATAGACATTTGAATTGGTTCCATCTCTTGCCTACTGTAAATGGAGCTGAGATAAACGTAAGAGTACATGTATCCCTTCACCGTGATGATTTCCATTCCTTTGGGTATACACCCAGCAGTGGCATTGCTGGATCATATGGCATTTTAATCTGTAGTTGTTTGAGAAACCTCCATACTGTTTTCCACAATGGCTGCACTACTTTACAGTCCCAACAACACTGTAGGAGGGTTCCCCTTTCTCTGCATCTTTGCCAAAATTTGTTCTTCTCAGTCATTTTGATAATGTTCCGTCTAACTGGGGTGCGGTAATATATCAGTGTGGTTTTGATTTGCATTTCCCTGATGCTTAGTGATGTTGATCATTTTTTTGTGTGTATGTCTGTTGGCCATTTGTATATCTTCCTTTGAGAAATGTCTGTTCACCTCCTTTACCCATTTTTCAGTTGGGTCACTTGTTTTTTCTTTTTTAAAAACTGTTAAGTTGTTTGAGTTTCTTGTATATTCTGGATATTAATCCCTTGTTGGGTGCATAGCTTACAAATATTTTCTCACATTCTGTATGTTGTCTTTTTGCTCTGTTAATTGTTTCTTTTGCTGTGCAGAAGCTTTTTAGTTTGGTATTATCATTCCATTTGTTTATTTTTTTCTTTTGTTGCCTGTGCTTTTGGGGTCTTATTCATAAAGTCTTTGCCCAGTCCTACTTCCTGAAATGTTCCCTCCATGCTTTCTTTTTAGAGTTTTATAGTTTCAGGTCTTATACTTAAGTCTTTAATCCATTTTGAGTTGAGTTTGGTATATGGCAAAGGTACAAATATAGTTTCATTCTTCTACATATGGATGTACAGTTTTCACAGCACCATTTATTGAAGAGGCCATTTCCCCAACGTATGTTCTCGTGGTCTTTGTCAAAGACCAGTTGATGGTAAGTATGTGGGTTGATTTCTGGGTTCTCGATTGTGTTCCATTGGTCTGAGTGTCTGTTTTTATGCCTGTACCATTCCATTTTGGTTATTATAGCTTTGTGGTATAATTTGAAATCAGGTAGTATAATGCCTCTGGATTTATTTATTTATTTTTTCTTCAGGATTGCTTTGGCTAGTTGGGGTCTTTTGTTTCTCCATATGAATGTTAAGATTGTTTTTTCTATTAATGTGAAGAATGTGATTGATATTTTGATGGGGATTGCATTGAATCTGTAGATTACTTTGGGGAGTATGGATATTTTCACAGTGTTAATTCTTCCAACCACAGAGCAAGGGATGTGTTTCCATCTTTTTGTGTCCTCTTTAATTTCTTTCAGTGATTTGTAGTTCTCATTGTAGAGATCTTTCACCTCCCCAATTAAATTGATTCCTAGGTATTTGATTGTTTTGGTAAGAATTGTAAATGGAGTTGATTTCTTTTTCTGCTAGTTTGGTATTGGAATATAAAAACACTACTGATTTTTGAGTGTTGATTTTTATATTTTGCAACTTTACTAAAATCGTATATCAGCTCTAAGAGTTTTTCTTTTTAGAGTTTTATAGTTTCAGGCCTTATATTTAAGTCTTTAATCCATTTTAAGTTGAGTTTGGTATATGGCAAAGGTACAAATATAGTTTCATTCTTCTACATATGGATGTACAGTTTTCCCAGCACCATTTATTGAAGAGGCCATTTCCCCAACGTATGTTCTTGTGGTCTTTGTCAAAGATCAGTTGATGGTAAGTATGTGGGTTGATTTCTGGGTTCTTTTTTTTTTTTTTTTTTCTTCCTTTTTGTCTTTTTTACTGACCAGTAACGGGATCGCAACCCTCAGTGTCGCACCCGTACCGGGGACCGGCAACGGGTCCGCAACCCTCAGTGTTGTGCCCGCACCTCGCTCAGCCAGTGAGCGGGAACTGGTCTCCACATGGGATCCGAACCCTCGGTGGGAGCGCCGCCGTGCTCTCAAGCGGCGCACTCTCCAGTGCACCACCGGGCCGGCCCAATTTCTGGGTTCTTGATTGTGTTCCATTGGTCTGAGTGTCTGTGTTTATGCCTGTACCATTCCATTTTGGTTATTATAGCTTTGTGGTATAATTTGAAGTCAGGTAGTATAATGTCTCTGGATTTATTTATTTATTTTTTATTCAGGATTGCTTTGGCTAGTTGAGGTCTTTTGTTTTTTTAAATGAATGTTAGGATTGTTTTTTCTATTTATGTGAAGAATGTGATTGATATTTTGATGGGGATTGCATTGAATCTGTAGATTACTTTGGGGAGTATGGATATTTTCACAGTGTTAATTCTTCCAACCACAGAGCATGGGATGTCTTTCCATCTTTTAGTGTCCTCTTTAATTTCTTTCAGCAGTGATTTGTAGTTCTCATTGTAGGGAGCTTTCACCTCCCCAATTAAATTGTTTCCTAGGTATTTGATTGTTTTGGCAAGAATTGTAAATGGAGTTGATTTCTTTTTCTGCTAGTTTGGTATTGGAATATAAAAACAGTACTGATTTTTGAGTGTTGATTTTTATATTTTGCAACTTTACTAAAATCATTTATCAGCTCTAAGAGGTTTTTTTTTGTAGAGTCTTTAGGTTTTTCTATATAGAAGATTATATCATCTGCAAACAGGGACAGTTTGACTTCATCTTTTTTGACCTGGATTTGCTTTATTTCTTTCTCTTGCCTGATTGCTCTGGCTAGTTCTTCTAATACTATGTAAAATAGGAATGGTGAGAGTGAATATCGTTGTCTTTTCCCTGTTCTTGTCCTGTTCTTGTTCATATCCTTGTTTTGTTCCTGTTTTTAAGAGAAAAGCTGAAAGGTAACAACAGCTTTTCCTCATTCAGGATGATATTGGCAGTGGGTTTGTCATATATGGCTTTTATTGTGTTGAGATACTTTCCTTCAATACCTAATTTGCTGAGAGTCTTTATCATGAAGCAATGTTGAATTTTGTCAAATGCTTTTTCTGCATCTATTGAGATAATAATACTGTTTTTATGCTTGATTTTGTTAATGTGGTATATGACACTTATTGGCTTGCATATGTTGAATCATTCTTGCACCCTTGGGATGAATTTTATTTGATTATGGTGCACAACTATTTGATGCGTTACTGTATTCTATTTGCTGACATTTTTGTTGAGAATGTTTGTGTCTATGTTTGTTAGAGATATTGGCCTGTAGTTTTATTTATTTTTTTTATTGTATCTTTGTCTATTTTTGATATCAGGATGATGCTGACCTCATAGAATGAGTTTGGGTGAATGGTCTCTTTTTCAATTTTTTGGAATAGTTTGAAGAGGATTGTTATTAATTTCTCCTTAAAAGTTGGGTAGAATTCAGTCATAAAGCCATCTGGTCCTGGGGTTTTCTTGGTTGGAAGACTGCTGATTACTATTTCAATCTTGTTGCTTGTTATTGGTTTGTTCAGGTTTTCTATTCCTTCTTGGTTCAGTCTTGGTAGTTTGTATGTGTCCAGAAATCTATCCGTATCCTCCAGGTTTTCAAATTCGTTGGCATGTAAGTGTTTATAGTAGTCTCTTATGATTCTTTGTATTTCTGTGGTATTGATTGTAATGTCTCCTTTTTCATTTCTGATTTTTGTTATTTGAGTAATCTCTCTTCTTTTTTTAGTTAGTCTACCTAATGGTTTGTCTATTTCATTTATCTTTTCAAAAAATCAACTTTTCTTTTATCAGGATTTGTACCCTTTTTTTGGGTCTCTATTTCATTTACTTCTGCTCTGATCTTAATTATCTCTCTCTGTCTTCTAATTTTGGGATTGGATAGTTCCCTTTATCATTTTACAATTACATTATTTGTTTTTTTTATGTTCTTTTGGTGTAAAGTCTATTTTATCTGATATAAGAATAGCTACTCCTGCTCATTTTTGGTTTCCATTTGTGTGGTGTATCTTTTCCCATCCCTTCACTATTAATCTGTGTGTGTCTTTACAGATAAGGTGAGTCTCTTTAAGACAGCATATAGTTGGGTCTAGCTTTTTAATCCAATCAGTCCATATTTTTTGGAGTGGTGAATTTAATCCATTTACATTTAGGGTTATTATTGAAATGTATTTTCTTACTCCTGGTGTTTAATAGATTTTTGTTTGGATGTTTTAAATATCTTCTGTTCCTTTCTTCTCCTTTTATTGTTTGTCCTCAGTGTTTGTTGGTTTTTTGAGATGGTAAGATATGATTTCTTTTTCTTGTTTGCATTTTTGTTCTACAGTGGGTTCAGGTCTTTCTTGTGCATTCATGATAATGGTTATCATTTTTTAGATTCCGGATGCTGGACTCCCTTGAGGATTTCTTGTAGGGTTGGTTTTGTGGTGGTACACTCCTGCAGCTTTTGTTTGTCTTGGAGATACACTATTTGTCCTTCCTTCCTGAAGGATAGCTTTGCTGGATATAGTATTCTTGTCTGGCACATTTTTACTTTGAGGTAATCATCCCATTCTCTTCTGGCCTGTAGGGTTTCTGCTGAGAAATCTGCTGTTAGTCTGATGGATACTCCCTTGTTGGTGACTTGATGCTTTTCTATTGCTGTTTTTAGGATTCTTTCTTGTCTTTGAGTTTTGCCAGTTTGACTATAATGTGCCTTGGAGAGGACCTCTTTGGAGTGAATTTCTCTGGGGATATTTGAGCTTCTTGGATTTAAAAGTCTGTGTGGGAATTTTTCCACTATTATTACATCGAATAGGCTTTCAATGGCTTTTCCTTTCTCTTCCCCTTCCAGAACACCCATGATTTGGATGTTTGTGCACCTAATGTTTCTGCTAGCTCTCTTAGATTTTCCTCATTTTTTGGATTCATTTTTCTTAATTTTTTTTTTTTTGTCCGCTTATGTTATTCAGAAAGACTATCTTCATGATCAGAAATTCTTTCTTCTGCTTGGTGTAGCCTGCTGCTTATGGTCAGAGTTGTGTTATTATTTTTTTTTTTATTTCATTGAATAAATCCTTCAGTTCCATGAGTTCTATGACATTCTTTTTTTGAGATATTAATCTCTTTGTATATTTTCTCCTCCATATCCTGGATAGTTTTCCTCACTTCGTTGTGTTGTCTAACTGAGTCTTTTTGGATTTCATTGAGTTTCCTTAAGATTGTTGCTTTTAATTTCTTTTCACTCACTTCAAAGTTTCCTGCTCTCTGGGGTCTAGTACGTCAGAATTATTTTACTCCTTTGGTGGCATCATATTTTCTTGTTTTTTCATATTTGTTGCATCGCTGTGTTGATGTCTGGTCATCTGGAGAGCCATTGCTTCTTCTATTCCTCTGGAGTGGACTTTGAGGATACAGATGTCCCCTTGTAGGTGTGTTTTATATTGACCATTGATTATCGTGTTTTAGTTTGGTTCTGTGTGGATGCAGTGGTGTGGTCTTTGTGTGGGTACTTTGGCCATTTAAATATCAGAGTTGCGTGTGAGTGCCTCTGTGGCCTAGGCACTGGGGCGCTTAGTGCTTTCTTACTGTGGTTAGTGACACTGTGCTGGGTCATTGAGCATGTAGGCAGGATCTTGAGCTCTTGGGAGAAATGCCTGCATTCCTTGTCGCACTTTGGCTGGTGTGGGTGACTCTGGGTGGGCTTGTTGGCAGTACAGCTAGTGTCCCATGACCCTGATGAGTGCTTTGGAGTGATCTGAAGGTCTTCAGCTTAAGTAGATAACCCTGAGTGGGCTTCTTGGGATCAGAATCAGGACCTTAGGCTTTGAGGGGAATAATAGGGGTTTCTCAACAGCCCCTCAGCTCAAGTGGGTGACTCAGTGTTGTACCTGGGGCTCTGGACAGAGCCCTGTACCTAGAGGGGAGGTGTTCAGGTACTCTGTAGCTTTGCAGTTGAAGATGGCACTGCTCAGTGTGGTGACTGGATTTGTGTGGGGCTGCGTATTGTCAAGAGGGACACTGAGATGCTCTGCAACATCACTGTTGAAGTGGGGTTCTCTGGGTGAGATGTTAACAGTTTTTGGTGGGGTCCTTCACCCCCAAGAGGGATGCTGGGACCCTGTATCACTGTTCAACTGGAGAAGCCATTCTGGAGGAGTCTGCTATGATTGTGGGTAGGCCCCTGCTGTCTACACTCTGGAACACTCTGGATCTCCTTAGCTTGGATGGGCTGTCCTGCATGGGGTCACTGGGGCTGTGAATAGGCTGCTTTGGCTCTAAGAGAGATGATGGATCCCTCTGAATTCCCTTTGCTGGGGTGGATAGCCCTGGACAGGCTCACTGGTGCTGTAGGTGTATGCCTGTGCCTGAGAGAGTCATATGCATCTTCTACTATCTCTTCATGGCTGCATGAAATAAAAGTGTGCTTCACCAACTGAAGTAACTAGATACATGAATTGGTTAGCTTTCTGAGTCTGCAACTGTGCATACCAACCCCTATCCACTCTGATGGTGATATCCCTGTTGAACTGGGATATCTGTGTTCCCAGAGCACGGGAGCTGCATGGCCATGGGTATGGGCAACCCAGTGCAATGACGTTGCCACAGGGGAGGGAGACCTCTTCTGGTCAGTAGCTCCTCCTGAGTCCCCATTTTTCTGTAGAGGGAGATGGGGTGGTGTTGGGTGAGGAGAATTTTTCCATTCTCTTTGTGACTATCCTGAGTCACTGCATTTACCAAAGTCTCTGCTACTCCCTCGATGTATTCCTCCTTCATTCTTTTTGTTTTTCTCCTCCAAGCATAGCTGTGCATTTGATGAGTTCCTTGTCCATGTGGGCAAAATGAACAATGTCTTCTGGTCAGCCTTCTTGCCCCAGGCATCTAATATCCTTTGTTGGTTCTCTCTCTGTGCTGTGCCCAATGCTTGGTGAAGGGTGTTGAAGTTCCCAACTATTATTGTATTGGGGTCTATATCTCCCTTGAGATCTAGTAATATTTACTTTATATATCTGAGTATTCCAATGTTGGATGCATATATATTTATAATTGTTATACTTTTTTTCTATACTGATCTTTTTAGCATCATATAATGACCTTCTTTGTCTCTTTTTTATAGTTTTTGTCTTGAAGTGTGTTTTATCTGAAGTAAGTATGGCTACTTTTGGTTTCCATTTGCACGGAATATCTTTTTTCCCCCATCTCTTCATTTTCATGCTAAGTGTGTCTTCACAGGTGAAGTGTGTTTCTTGTAGGCAGCATATATTCAGGTCATGGTTTTTTTTTTTTTTTTTTTTTTTTTTCTTTGCGCCAATTTATTTTTGTTAATTTGGAAATTTAGTCCATTTTGTGTCTTCACAGGTGAAGTGTGTTTCTTGTAGGCAGCATATATTCAGGTCATGGTTTTTTTTTTTTTTTCTTTTTGTTTTCATTGAGCCAATCTATTTTTGTTAATTGGGAAATTTAGTCCATTTATATTCAAGATAATTATTGATAGGAAAGGACTTATTATTGTTATTTAGTTGATTGTTTCTAGTTGTTTTGTATATCTTTTTAAATTTCTTTTTCTTTTCTTTTCTTTTTTTTTTTCCTTTTTGTCTTTTTTCATGTCCGGCAATGGATCGCAACCCTCAGTGTCGCGCCCGTACCAGACCGGGTCCAGCAACGGGATCGCAACCCTCGGTGCTGCGCCCGCACCTCGCTCAGCCAGCGAGTGGGAACCGGTCTGTATGTGGGATCCGAACCCTCGGTGGGAGCGCTGCCGCACTCCCAAGCGGCGCACTGTAGCAGTGCGCCACCAGGCCGGCCCTAAATTTCTTTTTCTATTATTGTTTATCATGGCAGTTTGGTAGTTTTCTGTAGTGATAAAGTTTGATTCTTTTCTACTTCCCACTGGTATGTATACTTTACCAGTGAGTTTCATCCTTTCTCATTTTCTTAATGGTAGCTATTGTCTTTTCACTTCTGATTGTATGACCTCCTTGCGCATTTATTGTAAGGCTGATATAGAAGTGATGAATTTCTTAGTTTTTGTTTGTCTTTAAAAGACTACTTGTCCTTCATTCCTGAAGAAAAGCTTTGCTGGGTGTAGTATTACTGGGGGTGGGGGGAATTTTTTTCTTTCAGCACTTTGAATATATCATCCCATTCTCCTTAGCCTATAAGGTTTCTTTTTTTAATTGGTTATGAATATTCATGAGATACAGAGCTGATTGTCATCCCTCATGTCCAAGATGTGAAGGCCAGATTCATACTGGCAGCTAGCTCATTACCACAAATTGCATTTGTACCCCACGCCCCCCACCCAATTATCCCCAACCTCCCTCCTCCTCCCTCTTTCCCCCCTCACTTCACTTTGTATCACAAGGTATGTTCTCTCCCTCTGCAAGTCCAATGTACCACTGTGGTCTGTCTTTCCTTCTTTCTTTCTCTCTTAGCTCTCACTTAAGAGTGAGTACATGTGGTATTTATCCCTCTGTGCTTTGCTTGTTTCACTCAACATAAGTTTCTCCAGGCTCACCCATGTTGTTGCAAATGGGAGAATTTCATTCTTTTTTATGGCAGAGTAGTATACTGTGGTGTGTGTGTGTATATATATATGTATATATATATATATATATATATATATATACACACACACACACACACACACCAGAGTTTCCTTAGCCAATCATCCATCGATGGACATTTAGGTTGGTCCCATATCTTGGCTATTGTAAACGAAGCTGTGATGAACATGGGAGTGTAGGTATCCCTTTGACCTGATGATTTCCATCCCTCTGGGTATATACCCTGGAGTCGGATTGCTGGATCATATGGAAGATTTATCTGTAGTTGTTTGAGAAACCTCCATACTGTTTTCCATAGTGGTTGTACTAATTTACACTCCTACCAACAGTGCTGGTTTCTGAAGACAAATCTGCTCTTATTCTAATGGACACACCTTACCTTTGACCTAAAACTTTTCTCCTTTTGCTTTTAGAATACTGTCCTTATTTTTGACTTTTAACATTTTGCTTATAAAGTGCCCTGGAGAGGACTTTTTTGTGTTGAATCTATTTGGGGACATTTGAGCTTCCATATCTCTCCGAAAACTTAGGAAGTTTTTAGCTAGTATTTTGTTAACTATGTTTTTGATGCCCTTTCCCTTCTCTTCTCCTTTGGAAATGCCCATGGTTGGATGTTTGCTTAACGGTGTTTAATAATTCCTGTAGGATTTATTCTCTCTTTTTTATTCTCACTTCTTTCTTCCTTTTTACTTTTTATTTTTATTTTTGTCACTGGGTAACATCAAATGACCTATCTACTGCTTGCTTTAATCTGCCATTTTAGCTCTCTGTTATATTTTTAGTTTTATATATTGAGTTCTTTAGCTGCAGAATTTCTTTTTTTATACATATATATATATATATCTATCTCTTTGTTAACCTTTGCATTCATTTAATGAATTGTTTTCCTGAGTTCATTGCATTGCCTTTCTGTACTCTTGTTTATCTCACTGAATTTTCTTAGACATTATTTTGAATTACTTTTGTGGCAATTCGTTAATTTACTTTTTGGGGGGTCTATCACTGAAGTCTTATTATGTTCCTTTGTTGGTATTGTGTGTGTGTGTGTGTGTGTGTGTATAATTACATTTTTATTTTTCTTGTGTCCTTGTGTTGATGTCTGTGTATCTGGTAGAACAATTGCGTCTTCCAAACTTCATAGACTGGCTTTCGTGACAGG
>NW_007744513.1:0-414 GCF_000696425.1 Galeopterus variegatus
AAAAAAAATGAGTAGGAATGAACAGACTTACTGTTTCCCTAAATCTCTCCCATTCTGCAGTCTTGGCCGTGGTAGGGAAAGGATGTTGAATTTGCACCTGGTTCATGGAGGCTTCTTGGTGACTTCAGCAGCTCTCTTGCAGCACTGGTGGCTTTAAAGATGTCATTGATCTTGACTTGGGCTGCAGAAATCGCAGCAGGGAGCTGGATTCGGGGTCTGTACCTACTTGTAGCCTGGAATGTGAGGACAATTCCTAGGAGCTGTGCATGGAATGATTTTTGCATCACATAGTCCAAAGGGCTTGATGGGAGGGGCAGGCCAAAGAAGCAACCAGAGATGGCCAAGACCCGGTGAGGGGGCCTGCCGAGGACGAAGGGAGCTGCGTAACACAGGAATCTCCTGAGATGACACACA
>NW_007744513.1:1963-2859 GCF_000696425.1 Galeopterus variegatus
CCGGGGGTTCGTGATACTGTTCTGTATGCTTTTGTGTATGCTTGGAATTTTTTTCATATTAAGAGATAAAACAATAGTCCCCCTGAATTGGCAATGATGTGGAGAGGCCCTGTGTTCAGTGGGCTCCCTGCAGCGGATGTTGAGAAGCAGATTCATGTGAGAGTGTTGCATCAGGATGTGCTCCAGAAAAGACAGGGGAGGAGAGGGAACGGAAAAGGGAGGGGAGCAGCTTAGCCAGGAGGACTCTGTGGACAGTCGAGCTCACACTCCAGAGTTGCCTCCATCAGAGTAAGGAAGAGGGAGTATGTATATATTTTTTTCTTCAAATGCAGAAGTAATTATTTTAAAATTATAGGTATAGGGTATATATACATAGCAGCATTCACTGGTTGTTTTCTCTAGTTGAGGGAGGTACAGGTGATTTTAAGATTTTTATACATTGGCAAATTCTCTACAACGAGTGTGTACTTGTGGTGTAACTGGGGAAAAATAATGAAAGATATATGATATAGGATTTTTTAATTCAACTAAACACCCGGCAAGCTGAGATCAGGGCTAGCTCAGAGCGCTGACATCAAACGTGAACATGGGTACTGTGGTAAGACAGAAGATGCCAGAAACATGCCCTTGTGCATGGCTTGGGCACTTGGGTGAATCCTGATGCCTTTAATGTAAGTGGGGAGCTCAAGGAGGGAAGCAGATTTTGAGAGGAAGAAGATAATTCCATTTTGGAAATAACTGGTTTAATATGCCTACGAGTCTTCAAAACCGCAGAGAGACAACACTTCATCCTCACTAGGACGGCTAGAACCAAAAAGCCAGATAATGACAGGCACGGGCAAGGGTGCGGACACATTTAACCCTCGTGCACTGTCGGTGGGAACGTGGAATAGTGT
>NW_007744513.1:4737-5063 GCF_000696425.1 Galeopterus variegatus
CCTTTGAGGATGACCATGGCAGGACCACGTGCAAGTGGCGGAGGGGATGCGGCTCGTGATGGGGAGAATGGGCGAGACGGGCAGCAAGGAGAGCTGACCGCAGGCAGCACCGAGGGCACAGGTGCCTGGATTCCCGAGGGCCTTCCAGTCCTGTGTGTAGCTCTCCCTGCATCCTGACTGTGTTTCTTGTCTTAGGCTGCTTATGATGCCTTATATCTATATTGTAAACCTCTCCTGACTAAGCTGCTTAATGGGCTTCTCTCTCTTGAAACCAAGTGTGATATTGTGAAATACAGGTATCTGGTCTTCCTCTGTTTCCTGGCATA
>NW_007744513.1:6932-7638 GCF_000696425.1 Galeopterus variegatus
AAAAAAAAGTTATTTCAGTCTAGAAGCTTCTACCAAATGAACCAAAGCAGAAATGAGATCTTGCCAAAAATACGCTCAGTGTTTTTCAGCCAGTACGAGGGATATTTAAGGGAAGGAGTGACTGTTACTCATTATATTGTCTTATTTCTTCAGTGGAATCTTTGCAAGAAGAAAAAATGGAAAAAATAGAAAAAAAAACAAAACAAAACAACGATAAACCAGAATTAGAAAGAGAACAAGTTCCCACAGGCCCGAAAGACTTTTAAAGGAAATTCAATCCTTAGAATGAATAGTGAGCAAGTTAATGGTAAGAAAAGCTGGAGTGTCCTTCCTCCCAGCCCCTCGCATCTGGGTCCAGCGCATTATAAACACGCATCGTCTCCGGGGCACATGCAGAGACTTTGCATCTTGAGTAACAGAACTGCAGTAGATCGGTGTGGGTATAAAACCACTTTTGTCAATAGTGTGAATTCAAAACAATTGAGCTTGTTCAAGAGCAGTAAACAAGGACTAGAGGAGGCAGGAAAGCCCCACGTATCTTCCTTTTAGGAAACTTTCACCCCTGCTCTCTCTCTGAGGTCCTCAGGCCCAGGACAAAGGGGCTTCCTCTGGGGAGGAGCTGGCCCGGCCGAGATCCCCTCTGATGTTGCAGGTGGAGGAGCGTGTATCCTGGAATGACGCTCAGGCTGGAGGATGTCAGCCAGCC
>NW_007744513.1:9011-10995 GCF_000696425.1 Galeopterus variegatus
TCAGCCAGTGAGCGGGAACCGGTCTGTACGTGGGATCCGAACCCTCGGTGGGAGCGCCGCTACACTCCCAAGCGGTGCACTGTAGCAGTGCGCCACTGGGCCGGCCCCCGTTTTATAGTTTCTTAACATGCGTATTTTATTAGAAGAACCGTAGAAACATGGGAAACGTGTATTTTGTAAGCATGAAGTTTCTCCCAAATATTTCTGAACACCTAGTGTTCAGATATTATTATTTTAGTTTAATACTTAGTTTTACTTTAAAATTTTTTATTTGATAACACTGAATATTTCTTTCTACTTACAGTCTTTTAATTTTTCTTCCTTTTGGATTATCAGTGCCTCTGATTTTTAAAATATTTTACTCTCCCTTTCTCCTTTTATAGCTCTTGGTCATTTTGGTTCATTCATTATTTTCCGTAGTTTTCCATTACTTTGCCATGTTAGAATTCTTTATTTCCGTGTAGAATCCCTCTAAGCCCATGTCGTAGATGGCTCTTCTCTCAATGTCACTGTAGCACTGGCAGTGCCTGGCTCTTTGCATTTGGATGTCATCAGCAGAATAAATACTGTGCTCAGCTCCAATTTTGAGCTGGATAGGCTGTCAGAGCAGACATTCCGTACAAGGATTTGGATGACCCAGCAACGTGGTCCTTCCTCACTTCTCTGCTCCTTCCCCTCCTCCCCCATCTTTCCTTCCCTTTTTCTAGCAGCGTTTATTGTGCAGGTTCCCATACAAGGCCCTGCTACCAAGGATGTGGTGGTGAGCAGAGCCAGACGGGGCACTGCCCAGAGCCTTGTGGGGAGGCTGGCGTCGAGGAAATAATCGCAGTGGAGGCCGTGTGAATATACAGTGAGCTAAGTCTGGAGGAAACGGTCACAGGCCTGAGAGGGTTTGACAAGGGGACCTGACCCAGGCCAGGTACTGGGGAGAACATCCCTGGGGAAGTGTTGAAGGAGCCACCCGGGGGAGGCATGGGATGGGGTGCAATGGGGAATGTGATCTCCAAGGTGAGGACCCCCCGCCCCCACGTGTCACAGAAGGTCAGAGCTTCGAGAGTAGCGTCCAGATGTGCTTTATCAGATCTCGAATGTGACTCTTTCCTTCATCGTGTCCTTGCAGAACCTTCGGCTAAGGAAGTGAAATCCTGGTTGACAGGATGTTGTTTGGAGTTCTCCAGAGTCTATCCAGATAACAGACTCTGCCGCCTCTTATCAGTGGCTGGGGCCGGCCAGACGCTCAGTAACGTCTGTGGGCTGACTTCAGAAGCAGCGGTTACGCCGCCCGACATTCCTTTACTGGATATGTCTTCAGTTTTCATGCAGCTCCCACAGGGACATTTTAAAGATTCACAAGCTGTTCACAGGATGCTTCAAAATATTGTAAAGGAGAGGACGGCATGAAATATACCTCTTTTAAAATATTTTAGAGCTGTGATAAACAAAGAATATTTATGTTAAAGAAACAGGGATTTTAATTCATCCTTAGAACCTTAATGAAAGGACTGATATTTCCCAGAATTACAACTTTTGAATCAGCTTACAGCTATTCCTTTGGGTGTATAAAAAACATAAATCCAAGGTACTTTGGGTATTTTAAAAAATACTATCTTGTGTAACCATAAAAGAGAAACTATGATCCAAAATCATTCTCTAATAATTTCTGATAAAAGGCTGAGCAAGTATCCCTGTACCTTGGATTGAATGTCCCCCCAAAACTTAATCCCCATTGTAACTGAGGGTGGGAAATCCTATTACAGTAATGGAAAGGTGGGGCCTTGAGGTCATTGGATTGTAGGTCCCTGCCGTAGTGAGTGGATTAAAAACGGAGGTCCTGGCCTGGTCTGGCCAGCTGTAAGAGAGTGAATGAGGAGGTTAGTCTGTCTCCATCACCTTCTCAGTGTGATACCCTGCTGTCACGGTTGCCACCACCAAGGTCTTCATCAAATGTGGTCCCTGGACTTTGGACTTCCCAGCCTCAGAAACT